>NC_041389.1:530913981-530921077 GCF_002162155.2 Triticum dicoccoides | reverse complement strand
CGGCCAGCCCTGCCCCATCGCTGGCCTGCCTGCCCGCCCCGCCCTGCCCAATAGACACAGGCCACGGCGGCCGCTCTGCCCCGCCCCATCGCCGGAGCCGCCCTTCCGCTCGGCCTCCTCAACCCACGCCCCCTCCCCGTTGTGAGTTTTTGTGTTTTTAGCTATTTTTTAGATTTAGTTTAGTTTAGGTTAGGTTAGTTTAGTTTAATTAGTTTAGTTTTTTTCCGTTTCTTAAGAATAAACAAGAAAGATGAAAAAAGAAGTTAAAGAAGAAGAGGAAGAAGAAGAAGAAGAAGAGGAAGAAGAAGATGATGAAAAAAAGAACAATAAGTAGAAGAAGAAGAAGAAGAAGAAGAAGAAGAAGAAAGATGAAAAAAAGAAGTAGAAGAAGAAGATGAAAAAAATAAGTAAGAAAAGTAGAAAAAGAGGGTCGCCGAGTGGTCGAGGGTTGACGAGTGGTCGAGGGGTCGAGGATCGAGGGGAAAAGGAGTCGAGGATCAAGGTGTCGAGGGGTCGAGGGTCGAGGGGAAAAGGGGTCGAGGGTTGCCGAGGGGTCAAGGGGTCGAGGATTTGCCATCCCGACCCCGACCCCGACACGACACCCCGACCCTGACATGGCACCACGACAACTGGACTAGCTGGGACAGCTTCAGTTGGCACCACAACATCTACATGAGGCTCAGTTTGCACAACATCAACTCTAGTAGCTTCAATTGGTAATACAACTTGCAATATAGGCTAAGTTTGCGGAAAATCTGCCGCAACAACTTTAGTTTGCACAACATTGTGCAGCACATCATCATCCAAATGTTGGTCATGATGCATCACAAGATCAAAGACTACCTCATTTTGCACAACATCATCCAAATCTTGATCATTTTGCATCACAACATCATCCAACTCTTGCTCATTTTGCACCGCAGTATCATCCAACTCTGGTTCATCACCAAAATTTCTCTCTTTTCTACAACAATTGATTCTTGCCTTTTTGATTGCCCAACAATCTTCAATAAGAAGGGGTTGATCTCCACGCTTCCTCCTGGAAAACAAAGCTTGTAATTTTGCTAGTAATTAAAAACAACACCCAAATAAAAAAAACACAAACATAAACATACTTTGGCCTTTTAGGAGTGTAACGACATTTTGGAGATCCTTTTTGGTACCCAAGTTCCTGGCACAACTTGCATCTATTTTTGTTACCTTTTTGGGACCTTTTTGGATTTTCATCCTTCTTCCCCTTCCCCTTTTTACTACTCCCACCTTTCTCAAACCATGCCTTGAATCTACTCTCTTTAGGCCTGCTAGCCTTTCTTTTTGTTAGGGGATGACACATGGAAAATTCAATTTCCACTTCAGGCCACTAAGATTGATTTGTAAGTGCTGGAATTGGAGTTGCATATGAATCTTGCCACTGAGTAATATTCATGCAAATATGGGTGCATGTTTATCTTGGGTTGGGAGGCCAAGAAAAGAATGGAATGGTCACATGGTTTCCCGGTGTGTTACCACTCGAGGCAAGTGCAGTCATGCAACTCAGTGTTAACAACATGCCTCCTTCCAGTCTTGGTATCTCTAACTTCAGCATCCCACAATGAAGATTTTTCCACAGACAAATGTGTAAGATTTCTACTCCTGTTCACCAACTGTTGTACCACTGCAGGAAGCTTATCCCCTTGTAGACAATCACCACTCCTTCTTCTCAATTCCCACATGCACATGATCATGATCCTGATTTGGTCAACCATGTCATGCACATGCAAGTTCTTCAACTGCTTTATCTTGTTGTTAAAACTTTCTGCCAAGTTATTGTTGATATGATCACATTTGATGGCAGTGTTAAATCCTGACCTGTACCACAATGGAGAATGATAGGTGTTCAACCATGGACCAAACTCACTGTATGCTGCTTTTATCTTATCAAAATGATATGAATGTGTTCTTTGGTGTAAGATCTTGCTGCTGGCCACATTCTCCCAAATTCTTCCCCTCTGAATTTTTTGATCAAATTCATCCACATATGGCCAAAGCACTCCCTCTGCTCACAATGAGGAAAAACATTCTTCACTGCATTTTCTTGCCCTTTACATGCATCTGTGTGTACTGCCAAAGGTGACACTGGCACTATGCATCTTTTCAACTACATCATGAACCATGTCCATGAAACCTCTGTCTTTGACTGAAACAAACCAATAGCAACAGGGAACATCCAGTTGTGTCCATCTAAAGCATTGTATGCTGCAAATTGACCATTCCATTTGCCTGACAAAAAAGATGAGTCTATCACTACAAGAAATATGTCAAGTTGTGACCTTGACTATTGGTCACTGAAAGGTCATTGTTTTTCATTTGCGACCTTTTTGTGACCAAAAACAGAAGATCAAAAGCTGGCAGTCGTAAACTAAAATTAACGACCTTCTTCAGGATAAGGTCATAGACATTTACGACCAAAACAGAAGGTCGTTGAACCCATGACCTTTTGTTTTGGTCACTGGCTGTCTGGCCAGGCCACGTCGGATCCGACGTGCCAATCTGACGTGGCAAAATTGCGACCAATTGAAAAGGTCATAGCTTAGAATCAGCCCGGTCCAATTGCATGTTTTACATGGGCCGAGCCCAACAAATCAGCCTTTTTATATTTTCCCTATTAATTTTGATCAGCTACATGGGCCAGGCCCTACAATTCGGCCTTTTTATTTTCTGGGCCATGGCCCTTTTGCAGACCATTTCATTAAGCCTTTTTGTTCAGGTTTTCCAGAAATAAACAATGTTCCGATCCACTATTATTTGGGTCGTAGCCATTTTTAGAGCCCATATATTATTTGGTCCAATAGACCATTTGGTCTTTTTGTTCACTGATTTTCAGTTTACACATTTGAACAACACACACTCAATAATTCTCTTGATTAAATTATTAAATTCAGAAATCATTCAACAAAATACACACAACTACACATACAAGTCCGGACGTCCAACATCAACTAAAACAAGCCAAAACAGTTACACAAGCACATACAAGCGTGCTTACAAGCAAAAACAGATACACAAGCACCAAAACATGGTGCAACATCAACTAAAATAGTGGTGCACATCTTCATGCCTCTTCTGATCTTCCATCACAGTAGCAGCAGCCTAAACAACATTAGATCCTGATCTAGATCACCAAAAGAAACATTATTAAATGTTTAGAGACAATGCCATCAACATGAGGCGGTAATCCAACTTAACACTTTGTCAACATATTTTACATATGCAAATAACTAAGCTTATACTGTATAAGCTTAAGATCCAAATGCAATGTGAAATTGAATTGCCAAATAGCAGCATGGTACATTGGTACAAGTGCAGGTCGTACAATGAACACCACTATAACAGATTCACCTAAAGAAAAATACTACTCTACTACCACTACCATCGATTCAACTGACAAGATCTAACAATACTAGTGAGCGCACACAGACTAACATCACAAGGCAGGAGAGAATAGAGGGAACAGGGACCTGATGATGATAGTGTCGACAATGATCGGATTGGGTTAGCATCGTTGAGGAGGTGGATAATCTACACACATTTGTCATCCAAAGTAAACACCCGCATGATTAAAAAAACTACATCAAAACTTCTTCCAGTCAATCAAACAATAAAGATCAGTGTGGATTATATAAAAGAGTAGAGATTTGTGTCCCTAGGAAGCACAATAAATGCTAAAAATCATAACTGGACAATTAATAATTGTATCCTTCTGTACAAGCACATATGAATAGATAGCATTTTTGGTACAACAGAGCAACTCCATATGAGGAGGAAATGGGTTGTGTGATGAATAGCTTACAAACTTGAAAATCTCTCACCACATTGTAAACCAGATATTAGTATGCAGATCTATATGAGGAGGAAAAGGGTTGTGTAAAGAAATAATAATCTCTCGCCACGCTGTACGCAGCTGAACATGTACCATGTACTGAACACTAAGGAAGTAACATGACACAACAGACACCAACTACAAATCCCAGGCAATATCTACTAGCACAATTAACCAGAACAATTACAAACAGCAGAGGAAATCATGAATGTGTAAATGCATGAATGGTTCTTTAGATCAACTTTAAAGCTAGCAGCAAGCATGTTTAGACAACTTAACAACATTAGTAATACTACTTCAGATTTGGACTAGTAGAAGGCCAGGCAGAATTCGTGAGAACTTTATTGAATTCATTCAATAGAGGATAGCACAAACAAAAAACACATTATGTCAAAATGAGTCTTTGTTCTTAACAGTACAAAGCAATCATGACTGGAATTGTAGATGTTCTGCCGGTTCTACTATATTAAACGGAGCCAATTATTGTAGGTGAAAGTAATGCTCCTAGTATATCATCGTCATTAAAATCAAACAATTCTGAAAGTAAGCAGAGGAAGCACAGCCCAATCATGTGCAATCAACTCATAATAGAAGGGTACAGATGATTATTAGTGTTACTATTAACTTGATGGTGGCATCTTATATACAAAAACATGTATTCCAAAAAAACAATCAATAGGGCCGCTAGAAGAGGAGCCCCGACTCTAGCAAAAGGTCTTAATGCTTTAGAGAAAGACAGATGTAGACAGACAGGATTTAGTGAATAGAATCCCTGAAACCCATAAAATCACTCCGGATTCTGATTCAGCGTTTTGTGTTAAAATATTGGCCATCAAGTTATTTTGTGCAAGTCTCAGAACAAGGCAGTAATGATATAATTACTGAAGCCGCTGATATGGTTAGATTATTTGCAAGTGACTTCAAACAGAACATATGGCATTCCTTAGTCATGCCCTAAGGCTAAACAGAACATATTTAAGCCCCTCCATGAATACAACCAAGTCCCTGAACATGCTTCTACTACAGAAATCCTAACACCAGGGTCCAATTGAGTTAGCTGCAAACCTAGTTGAGTAGTCCCCTTCTCTTGGAGAGGACGATGATCTGGTCGTTGGCCACGTCCCTCGCCAGTGGCCGATGCTGCTTCTCCACGGTCTGGACGGTCAGGCAGAAAACATACTGCCACAGTGTTCCCCTGGTAACCCGAATCAGCAGCTCGCCATCCTCCTCCAATAGACTGAACCTTTGCTTGATGTCTCGCCTGACCGCCTACACGCGAGAAGGCAAAAAAACATTTACTCGAAGCATCTTACAATTCACAACAAATTTGAGACTGACCCAATTAATTTTACAGCATATAGAGACTTCATAATCAAAGTTCATGGTTCTAGGCTGCTAGCTATCAAGATGAAAACAACATGTAGCAGATACAAGCATATAGGCAAGGTGGGCTAGCTGCTTAGTAAGATCATCTACTGTTCAGCAGGAAGATGGGTCATGAGCAAACATTACCTCCCTGATTTCATCCACCGTGTGGGACTTGAGGGGAACCTTGGCGAAGGTCTGCAGGTTGAGGCCGAGCAGGTCGAGGACCCACACGTAGCCATCGCTCCTCATGCCCAGGCTCAGCTCCGTCTCCATGTGCCGCTAGACCATTGTCCTGAGAAAAGAAGCACATGCAGAAGGCGACTGTGAGTGGGTAGCAAGGGAAAAAACAGAAGCCGCAACCAAGAATTGCAAGATTTAATATAAAGGAAATAGCCTCAACATTCAGATGTTTCTAATAAGATTGCGCACTAATCTAACACAATATACAGAAGGTGTCCTCATAGTTTTACTAATACCTGGGGGTATGGATAGTGGGGTATATAAATAAAAGTAATCCATTATCATGTTCTAGGAACTAACTATTAGAGTACATGCTCAGGATATAAGTGGAAGCAGAAGAATATAATGAGATGTTAATAGTCCCCGAGAGGTTTATGCAAGCAGGCCTTTTTATACTACCACTTGCATGATTTATTTATTTGAATAACAGCAGGATAACTGCTATATTCACTGATTATAGAAAGCTCAAATTGGCAGTCGCACATAGCATGGAGTATTCATAAGATTTACAGGAAAAATAGGTACTATATACAACGATTTGTGCCATATTGGGAACAAAGATTTACAGAATGTCATTCAAAGTTGGAAATAGGTATACACTTTTTTTGTGTTTTCCCCATATTGTAAACGGAGATTTGTACCAGCTTCAGACATGGCATCTAGTGCAGGCAGTACAATATACAACGGGCCGTCAGACAATGGCATCCTTGAGTGTTGTGCATTCAGTTTAAAATAGCCTGTTGCTTGGGAGCAGGTTATGGGGTCTAATTAACAAACCATTGCGTACAACCTTGCACACCACCACCCCAACCCCTCTGGATGCTAAATAAAATGCTGTTAAAATATACTAAAAACGGCTCTCCCTGAATTGTCATGCGCTACAAAAAAAATTGACATGGATTCCCCTCTGTTCCATAGTGCACTGCCAACTATCAAGATGAAAAGAAGGTGTGAATGGTGGGGGATTGCACGCGAGCGACACACGTGACTCGCCCACAATCCCCCTATCGGCTTCACCGCTCGTCGACGTAGATCACCCCGCCACGTCCGCGAAATCCCCATGCCCTGTTCATGAGCTCGAGACCGAAAAAATGGAGAGGGTAAGGCACGTGTGGCTTACCTTCTCTACCCCAAGGAGACGTAGCAGCTCGCCGCCTCCCCTTTGGTCGTCCTTTGGGTGACCGGCGCTCGTCCCTTCTCCTTCCGCTTCTATGCCTGCAGGAACGCCTTGTCGATTCGCTCTTGTCGTGCTTCGCCTCCGCGTGGTAGTGGGTGACGTCAAGATCGTCGCCTTTACGCGCTCGGCCTCTTGGACCGTCGCCGTGGCCGGGCTCAGCTAGCTGAGGGGAGGGGGAGAAGGAGCCGCTGGGGAGGTCCGCTGTCAGCTCCGTCACCATCTGGATCTCGCTCTACGCGTGTGGTAGGTGTCTTGCAGGTGAGGCTGTGGGTGGGGTGGGGGCGAGGGAGGGTGGAGAAGAACTAGGAGATTGAGCCGCGTGTGGCGGCGCAGTAGATGTCGGAGAGGGGTCACCGGAGCCGTGCCGGCGATGGAGGCGCCGTCGCCCCCGAAACCCTAGTCACAGGGAGGGTTAGGCGGTTGTGGGTGTGAGCGAGACGGAGGAAGGGGGA
>NC_041389.1:530904603-530913490 GCF_002162155.2 Triticum dicoccoides | reverse complement strand
GACGGGGGCCCGTCGTCGTTGATCTGGATCGGGGAGAGGGATTGGGGTGGGTGGCAGATCTGGAGCGAAAGAATGGAGGCGGGGGAGGGAGGAATGAGAGAAAGAATGGGGGCGGGGGTGGGGGGTTGGTGGAAAATGTCCATGAGGACAGACCTAGGGTTTCGGCTCGGGTGGGTTTGGGCCGTTGGATCCGGAAGCATCTGGCGGTGGTTGATGCGTGATCCACGTGATATGCCCATGGTCCAATCAGAACGCAGCAAACCATTTGATGACCTTATGACCATATAAATTGGTCGTGATCGATTCAAGATAAAAAATTTCATACCATTTTTCAGTGCTCAAAATGAGTTTTTTTTGTGAAAGTCCTATCAAATATTTGTTCAAATGATCTCATATTGTGCATGATGGTGCATCTTGGAATTCCAAATAATGTTGCCTAAGGGAGTTTTCATTTTCTTTGCACGAAAAACTCATTTTCCATTTTTCGAGTGCCCGAAAAGAGGTTTTTTTGTGAAGGACCTACCATATATTTGTTGCAAAATTGTACCAAATCAATTTTCTAAAATACTAGGACATATTTGATGCACAATTGACCAAATGGTTGGGTGTAAAAAGTTTTGATCCACCTCTCGTGAAAAAGACAAATTACTGCTGATTCAGTTGGAAGCGGGTCAAATTTGAACTGTAGCTACCTCGTAGTTTGCTCTTTATTTTTTCCAAAAATCATTTCTAGTTACATAAGTATCTATTTAATCAGAGAAACATCAAAAGGTCTCCAAGATTCAACAACTAGCTAGGAACGGTCAAGCCCGCCGTTTTGACCGCATTTTGAAACGGGCATAAAAATTCAAAAAATTCAAAAAATTGGAAAACATTCGCATTGTGTCATCATATGTGACCAAGTTTCCAGCAAAAATAATAAACTTGTAATACGACAATTATTTTAAAAAGTGTTCTCAGAAAGGAGCTATCATGCGTGAAGATTCATGGTTTTCAAGCCAAATGATCAATCTTATGGCCACATTCATGGCATAGTTTGTTCAAATGATCTCATATTGTGCACAATGGTGCATCTTGGAATTCCAAAAAATGTTGCCTAAGGGAGTTTTCATATTCTTTGCCGGAAAATTCATTTTCCATTTTTCGAGTGCCCGAAATGAGATTTTTTTTGTGAAGGACCTACCATATATTTGTTGCAAAATTGGACCTAATCAATTTTATAAAATACTAGGCCATATTTAATGCACAATTGACAAAATGGTTGGGTGTCAAAAGTTTTTATCCACCTCTGGTGAAAAATACAAATTCCCGCCGATTCAGTAGGAAGCGGGTCAAATTTGAACTGCAGCTGCCTCATAGTTTGCTCTTTATTTTTTTTCCAAAAATCATTTCTAGGTACATAAGTACCTATTTAATCAGAAATACATGGTTTGTTGGCGAGACATCGAGGTTTGGACGGTGGCCAAGTGTTTGATTAGCTTTACGGGAAATGCACATGGCCAATGGGCGTGAGTTTTGGCTGAGGATGATCATATACTAAGAAGAATGTATTCACAAACTTTTAGGGAAATCAAGAATATATAAATAACACTTCCTTCACAAAGTGCTGCTCTGAACAGAATAGGAAAATGAATATTGTTGAATTATTTTTGAACTAGGAAAGGAAGGTTTTTGACATATTTTATGAAGATATGATCCAAACAATTTATGTGAATTTTTTGGGAATTTTTGGAATAACAGAAATATAGGTTGCTTCACAACCTAGGGCAAAAATTGACACATGGACATGACACATAGGCAAAACTGATGAGATGGCGCCTAGTCATCGCAATCCACCACAATTTACAAGGCTATGACCATCTATATTGGTCGTTAACAACTAGAAATAAGGCAGCAGACTAGCACTGTTTGCTTTATGACCATTTCATATAAGGAAATTACGACCTTTCTGACCAAAATGGTCGCAATGGTTTAGGGTTTGGAGCCCCCCGAACAGCTTTTGACCAATTGGTCTCAAATGGTCATATATCTATGACCAATTCTTCCAGGGTCACTGACAGAAGGTCACTATTTGACATATTTCTTGTAGTGTATGCTCAAATATGGACGACACCCTGCTTTGAAGCCATCTATGCAAGGCTTTAAAGCCATAAAGAACTTGGAGAAAAGAACTCTACCATTCTCTGTTACCTCAGTATCTATCTCCACAACACTGCCAGGTGACCTCTTTTCCACCTCTGCTTTGAAGTTATAAAGCATCCTAAAAGTATTTGCCCAATCACCATATAATTCTTTCATTACCCTCTGTTTGGGGTACTGCTTTTCCAAGTCCACTTTAAGTTTCTTTGCTGTAGTGTTTGGTTTCTTGGCTAAAATTGGAGTGATCTTTTCTGCAATCCAAAGCTGTGATGTCATGGTTGATACTCTCTGTGAACTTGTAATACAAGTATGTGGATTTGGGATTTTATTAACCCTAATGGTACTTCCATAAGGTTGAATTCTAGCAGATATGTACCACTTGCAAGGCTTGACGCTTCCATCGAAACCTCTGCACCTTGCATAAAATTTCTTTCTGTCAGTCCACATATAGTCTTGGCATCAAACTCATATTTGACTGCATAAGTCTTGAAACACATCCTAAAATCCTTCATGCTTGGGAACAACTTGCCTACTTCAATAACATGATTTTCTTTGTCATACACACTTACAAGCTCATCATCATGTGCATCATCTGCAACATCTTTCATCAGCTGTCCATCCACATCTTCACAAGCATCTATGTTAGCATCATTAGGCAAACTCGATTCCTCCCTCTTGAAAGGATCGAGAAGAGGTGTCTAGAGGGGGGTGATTAGACACTAAGTACCAAAAGTTGCAGTTTTTAACTTCTTTAAGTTGGAGTGGAGTTTACGCACAAGTTTAACACTCACAGTACATATCAAGCAAGCATGCAAAGAGTATATGAGCAGCGGAAAGTAAAGCATGCAAGTTGCAAGAATGTAAAGGGATGGGATTGGAGGATTCAAACGCAATTGGAGTCACGGATGTTTTTGTAGTGGTTCCGATAGGTGGTGCTATCGTACATCCACATTGATGGAGCCTTCAACCCACGAAGGGTAACGGCTGCATGAGTCCACGGAGGGATCCACCCACGAAGGGTCCACGAAGAAGCAACCTTGTCTATCCCACCATGGTTGTCGCCCACGAAGGACTTGCCTCACTAGCGGTAGATCTTCACGAAGTAGGCAATCTCCTTGCCCTTACAAACTCCTTGGTTCAACTCCACAATCTTGTCGGAGGCTCCCAAGTGACACCTAGCCAATCTAGGAGACACCACTCTCCAAGAAGTAACAAATGGTGTGTTGATGATGAACTCCTTGCTCTTGTGCTTCAAATGATAGTCTCCCCAACACTCAACTCTCTCTCACAGGATTTGGATTTGGTGGAAAGAGAATTTGAGTGGAAAGCAACTTGGGGAAGGCTAGAGATCAAGATTCATATGGTAGGAATGGAATATCTTGGCCTCAACACAAGTGTAGGTGGTTCTCTTTCAGAAAATGGATGCTGGAAGTGTAGGTTCGTTCTGATGGCTCTCTCCATGAATGAAGAGTGGGTGGAGGGGTATATATAGCCTCCAAAAAGATCTAACAGTTACACACAACTTACCAAACTCGGTGGGACCGAATTGATAAACTCGATCACACCGATTCAGCAAATCTAGTGACCGTCAGGATTTTCGGTGGGACCGACATGCAACTCGGCAGGACCGATATGGTTAGGGTTAGGGCATAATGTAATCTCGGTGAGACTGATTACACAAACTCGGTAGGACCGATTTTGGTAATAAGTCAACCAGAGAGTTGGTGAGGCAAACTCGGTGAGACCGATTACACAAACTCGATGGGACGGATTTTGGTAATAAGCTAACCAGAGAGTTTGCATTGTAATCTTGGTAGTACCGATTACACAAACTCGGTGAGACAGATTTTGGTAATGGACATACACAGAGAGATTACAATACCATCTCGGTGAGACCAAGATCCCTATTGGTGAAACCGATTTGCCTAGAGTTTGTGGCAGTGGCTAAGACATCTGAACTCGGTGGCGCCGGATAGAAAGAATCGGTAGGGCCGAGTTAGACTTTTGGTTTAGGACATATGTGGATGTGAGAAAGTAGTTGAGGGCTTTGGAGCATAGCACTAAGCACTTTGAGTAAGTAAGCCATTAAGCAACACCTCATCCCCTCTTGATAGTATTGGCTTTTCCTATAGACTCAATGTGATCTTGGATCACTAAAATAGAAAATGTAGAGTCTTGTGCTTGAAGCTTGAGCCAATCCTTTGTCCTTAGCATCTTGAAGGGGTTCCACATCCTTTAGTCCATGCCACTTCATTTGTTGAACTTGTCTGAAACATACTAGGTAAAAGTGTTAGTCCAACAAGAGATATGTTGACATTAATTACCAAAATCACCCAGGGAGCACTTGTGCTTTCACCTCTCTTCCTCATCTTGATCATCTACTGGATCTACTAGAATGCCAAATTTTTTGGCCATCTCAGTGTCAGCCATTGGTGCAATGACCAAATCAGTAGTGTCTTCTAATTGTACTGAATTCTAGTCAACACAAACAACCCTTGTCGCACCATCACATCCCTCTTCTGCATTTTGCTCAGCCCCCTCTATTACTGTCACTTCACCCGTAAACATGGGCATTATCTGTCTCTGTGAAGCCCAATCATCATCTACCATCTGCGAAGCCAACTTAGAGGGCACATATCCAACCTTAGAATCTGATTTCAGATCAACAAGCTCTGCATGAAAGGTAGTCTGTTTGCTTGCCCAGCCGTCTTGCCGATCGATTTCATCAACCATCTCTTCACCATTCTCAATTCTCACATACTCACCCTTCCAATTATCAAACCGTAACAATGCCACCTCTTGCTCTGGACCCAAAAAATGCTTTCCCCAATTTTCTTCACAACATTCCTCACGGCCCTGTCTTCCATGCTCTGTATTTCCTGTGGATCAATCTCTTAAAATTCAACCTCCATTTCATAATTGTATCTCTCTCTCTATATCTCGCATGCTACCATCAACTAGCTTTGCTTTAGATGGTAAGAATTCAACACTGAATTCGAAGGTACGAGCAACATTCCCCCTGTTTATCAATGGCGGGCACTGTGAGGCAGCGAAAGCTGACAAGGCACACATCGCATGGTTGAATAGGTTGGACAGGGTGATTACCTGGTCGACGCAGTCATTCGTGGCTCCATCTCATTCAGCCCAACGCCGCCCCGTCGCCGCTCCCATGTCTCACCCACCTCCACAATCTGGATCTCGTGGAAAACAGGGGCAAACAGAGGCTCACTTGGTCAGATCTAACTCAAGACGGAGGGAAATGGTGCAGAATATACTCACCACATGCGCAGCCATGGCCGCCGCCGCCGCCGCCGAGAACGAAGAAGAGCAGCAACTAGAAGCAGGGGAGAAGCACGTGTTCAGTTAGGCGGGGAATCGATGCACTGCCAAGTGGGACCCACTACCAGACATACTGATTAGTTTGACCCCCTGTTTTTACCTTAACCGCAGTCCCGTTGATGACCGGACCCGTGTTTTAACCACCTGGTCGTATTGGGGCTATTATTGCCATGTAAGGCGGTGCACATGAGCTATTTCTCGCACTCCTTCCAATTCACATGAAATGTGTCGGATAGGTGCTATTGACCCGTCGATTTCAGGGGCCGCAGTCCAATATCTATCCTTATAGGGACAATCTGAATGATTACTCAGTGCGGTTTTTATGTTCATAGGAAGCACCTTATTTTTCACTGCAAATTCTTATGTCACTACAAATTGGTAGGAAGCGCCTTATTTTTTCATGAGATACTATAATTGAGGAACTGAGAGCCGTGTGGGAACACTGTTTTGCACTGCATCCTGTGTTTGCTTTGTGGGAAGCTGATTTGAGGACTAGTTCTGTGTGTTGCTTCATTTTTGATGTACGTGATTACTATTGAATGACGAGAAGAATTAGAAGAGAAGTTGAGGTTGTAAGTACAATCTTTTTAGGGTTTTACCCTGTTTAAGTGACATTTGCGTATTTCACTTGGGCAGTCAATGAAGTATTCATGTTTGGCACATGCCAGGGCTAAGCGAAATCTATTAGTGTTCAACAGTATATAGCAGTACTTAACTGGTTCACTTGGCATTCATTTTCTACATGTCTTGCATATCACCAGAATACAATTATACGGTGATTGTGACAGTATATTCTACCAGAGAGTTGGTCAGGCAAACTCGGTGAGACCGATTACACAAACTCGGTGGGACCGATTTTGGTAATAAGCTAACCACAGAGTTTGCATTGTAATCTCGGTAGTACCGATTACACAAACTCGGTGAGACCGATTTTGGTAATGAACATACACAGAGAGATTACAATCCCATCTCAGTGAGACCGAGATCCCTATCGGTGAAACCGATTTGCCTAGGGTTTGTGGCAGTGGCTAAGACATCTGAACTCGGTGGCGCCGGATAGAAAGAATCGGTAGGGCCGAGTTAGAATTTTGGTTTAGGACATATGTGGATGTGATAAAGTAGTTGAGGGCTTTGGAGCATATCACTAAGCACTTTGAGCAAGTAAGCCATTAAGCAACACCTCATCCCCTCTTGATAGTATTGGCTTTTCCTATAGACTCAATGTGATCTTGGATCACTAAAATAGAAAATGTAGAGTCTTGTGCTTGAAGCTTGAGCCAATCCTTTGTCCTTAGCATCTTGAAGGGGTTCCACATCCTTTAGTCCATGCCACTTCATTTGTTGAACTTGTCTGAAACATACTAGGTAAAAGTGTTAGTCCAACAAGAGATATGTTGACATTAATTACCAAAACCACCCAGGGAGCAGTTGTGCTTTCAATCTCCCCCTTTTTGGTAATTGATGACAACATACATCAAAGCTTTATATAAAGATATAGAGAATAGCAAGTAAAGCTTTGGAAAGACATGTAACATGCATAGGCCCCCCCTACATGTATGCAATCATGTGAATATGGAATATAGAAGCATGTGAATGCATAAACATGATAGAGTAAGCAATGTGTTACATGTATCTTGGCTATATGCATCAGAGCAAATGATGTGAATATGGGAAATGTACCTTTGTGCTCATGAGTCCTTCTTGCAAACAGTATGTACATCAGCAAGAATTCCTCATACACATGATTGTGATGCATATACGTACCTTGTGGTCTTGAGTTTGCTTAGGATGTAATGAACCTGTGAAAATAATGTTAGATAACACAGATGCACCTACTAGCCAGAGCAAACAGAAAGAAACCACAAGAGTACCAAGAGAGGGATGACATCTAGAGAGTGAGTACAGAGTACCACATTTAATATAGACATATCCCCAAAGGTAAAGATGTGCAATGAATTTAAAGAATTTCTTTCCCTTAGATGTCTTGCTCCCCCTGAATCTAGCATGGGATGCTGGAAGAAGATAGGGAGCAGAAAATCAGAGCTCAAAGAAACAAATGAACAGAGCTAACGCAAATAGGCACATATGAACATGTCTTTACCCTCAAGAAGACATGTGGCATCTCTCCTCTTGAACACCAAGCATCTGGGATCCTTGAAGATTACTCTCTCCTTGAGTATTCTCTCCCCCTAGAGGTATGATTAAGCTTTGATGTGATCTCTCTTTTCCCCTTTGACATCAATTTCCAAGAAGGGCCTTCTAGAATTTGTCGTGAATGGGTTTGGTCCTTGAGTCACAGCACAAAGCACTAAGGTAAATGTGATGCTTGTAGAGGACAAGATTCATTGAGTGGAGTTGGATCAAAAGAAATGCAGGAATAAATGGCAAAATGTTTTTCCTGTAGTGAAATCGGTGGCACCGAGTTGTATGCTTCAGTTGCACCGAAAAACTTCGGTTAGACGGAAAACAAGAAACCGGTGTGACCGAGTTCATCACAGAGAAAACACTTGTCACCTAAGCTCACTAGACAAGTAAGATCTCACAAGGATTTGCAAGGAATTAACTGTAAGATTTGCAATGAATTGGATGCAAGGAATGCAGAACAAATAGAAAAGAAAAGAAATCTAGATGAAGTTTTTTTGAAAGGGGAAACAAATATGCATGAGACAAATGCAAGAGCACAGAAAAGAACACAAGAAAACTTCATTTAGAAATGGTCGGTGACAAAGTCACCTATGTTAGAGTATATTGACTTAGGAGTCAAGTGAGATCACTTGATCATAGGTCATACTCATCGTTTAAGCTCAAAATGGGGTTACCATTTTTCGTTTAAGCATCTTGATGTATTCTCATCTTGTCGAGTTGCTTTGACTCATGACTTGGAGTAAAGCTTCTCTAAGATGGAATAACATACCTTGGGTGGTGGTGTTGATCGCGATCATGTAGTTGAACTTGTGTGGGTTGCTCAAGGTTGATGTAGCTCATCAAGAGTTGGGAGCACCACTTGGAATTTGAGTTCATCTACCTACATGGGTTAGTTCTTGCAAGGAAGAGCACTTGTGTATCCCAAATGACAATCATGAAACTCAACATAGAATTTGTCAAAGGATATGTTTGAATGGTTTCGTGATTCCTTGTGACGCCCGGGTAATTAAGCTACAGTGATCCTCTGCTAGTGATGCCACGTTACCTCGAATATAGTTGCTAATCTCGAGTTAATTCGAAACCGATTCAAATTCAAATTTAAAATTTGGTAAATAATAAAAGTTTTCAAACATTAAAATAAAATTGTTCGGTTTGTACTAGATATTACATAGATAATTATGGTGTAGAAGACACAGTTTTATAAGATGCATAAATATTTTAAATTGAATTAAAACAGAGGAGAAAATAAATAAAAGAAAACAAA
>NC_041389.1:530869473-530904452 GCF_002162155.2 Triticum dicoccoides | reverse complement strand
CCCGGCCGTGGCCTATATGGCCTGCCTCTCCATTCCCCGAACCCTAGCGCCCCACTCCCTCACGATACCCACTTCTCCCTCGTCTCCCTCCCAGCGCCGCCACTCGCAACACACACACACATACGCATCGGCACAGGGAGAGGAGCGCCCCTGTTTGATCACCTCCCCCCGCACGCTCGTGCCCGATGCAAACCGCCGCCGGCGCCGCCCCTCCCGGACTCCTCCGGGCCCCTCCTCTCCCTCGCACGGCGCTCGCTTGAAGCTGCGTCCTCGCCTCGTCACCGACCCGATGTCGTCGCCCGTCGTCACGCCACCACCGCCCGGAGACCTCGCCGCCTCGACCTCATCTCCGTCGCCGACCCGACCCCGACCTCGTCGTCCTTGTCCTCCCCGAGCCCATTGCCATGACCCTGCAACCCTTTGTGAGGACCCCCCTCCTTCTCCTCTTCCCCGCGCTCCAGCAGCGCACCTGCACGCCCGCGTCGTCCGCGCCGGCGCATGGCTCCCTGCCATGCTCCGACCCCTCCCATCGCCGTCGTTCTCCGCCCGCGCCTGCCCCGTCCGGCCTCAAGACGCGCACCGCCCGCGCTCACCGTGGCCTCGCCCCGCACCGTTGCCTCAGTCCCGCGCCGGTTCCCTCTCCCCTCTGTCCCCGCGCGAGCACCACCGCTCCTCGCTCGCCCCGTCGACGACGCCCTCGCCTCCGTCCCCTTGCTCCCCCGACAGCGCCGGCCCCGAGCGCTCCTCCCCGCGGTCGCCTCTCCACAGGCCACGGCCGGCGCGCCCCGCTCCGGCCATGACCTCGCCGTGGTCACCGCTTCCCAGATCCGGCCCCTGCCGGGTCCACCCATCTGGGCTGCGCTCGTTAACCCGTTAGCCCACACCCGCTTTTGGCCCTTGTGAGCCTATGACAGGGGGCCCCACGCCTAGAACGGTTAAAAAAAAGAAATTAAAAAATATATATTAAATAAATAAATAATAATTAAATTAATTAATTAATTAAGGAATTAATTAAGTTAATTAGTCATAATTAGATTAACCTAATTAACTAATTAGTTTAATTAAACAGTAATTAGATTAGCTAAACATTAATTAGACTAAACAGTCAATGACGAACGGGACCCACCTGTCAGGTTGACCAAGTCAACCCTGTTGACTGCTGACGTCAGCATGACATCATGCTGACGTCATAAATTCATTTTCGAATTAAATAATTAATTAATTAAATTCCAGAAATTAATATAATCTTTAGAAAATCATATCTTTTAATCCGTAACTCGGATTAAAATATTTTCAACATGAAAGTTGCTCAGAACGACGAGGCGAATCCGGATACGCAGTCCGTTCGTTCGCCACACACCCCTAACCTATCGAACTCGCAACTTTCCCCCTCCGGCTCCTCTGCCCGAAAACGCGAAACACCGGGAATACTTTCCCGGATGTTCCCCCCCTTAACCGGTACCACCTCATACCATGTTAGGGCACACCTAGCACCGCTCATTGTCACGTCACGCATCGTCGTGTTTATGTTTGCATTGTATTCATTGTTTCTTCCCCCTCTTATCTCCGGTAGACTACGAGACCGACGCTGATGCCACCGAGTACGACTACGTCACCGACGACCCCTCCTTGTCTGAGCAACCAGGCAAGCCCCCCCTTTGATCACCAGATATCGCCTATTCTACTCTCTATACTGCTTGCATTAGAGTAGTGTAGCCTGTTACTGCTTTCCGTTGATCCTATTCTGATGCATAGCCTGACATTGTTGCTACATCTGTTGATACCTTACCTGCAATCCTAAATGCTTAGTATAGGATGCTAGTTTATCATCATTGGCCCTACATTCTTGTCAGTCTGCCTTGCTATACTATTGGGCCGTGATCACTCGGGAGGTGATCACGGGCATATACTATATACTTTACACTGTTACATTACTGGTGATACTGTTTGGAGATGGGGGCTGAAGGGGCAGGTGGCTCCATCCAGGTAGTGGTGGGCCTGAGTTCCCGACGGCCCCCGACTGTTACTTTGTGGCGGAGCGACAGGGCAGGTTGAGACCACCTAGGAGACAGGTGGGCCTGGCCTTGTTCGGCGTTCGCGGATACTTAACACGCTTAACGAGATCTTGGTATTTGATCTGAGTCGGCTACGAGCCTATACGCACTAACCATCTACGTGGGAGTAGTTATGGGTATCCCGACATCGTGGTATCAGCCGAAGCACTTCAGACGTCAGCGACGGAGCGGCGCGCGCCAGATTGGAACGTAAGCCTGCTCTTGTATTAAGGGGGCTAGTTCTGCTTCCGGCCGCCCTCGCAACGTGCAGGTGTGCTATGGGCGATGGGCCCAGACCCCTGTGCGCTTAGGTTTAGACCGGCGTGTTGGCCTCTCTGTTTTGCCTAGGTGGGGCTGCGACGTGTTGATCTTCCGCGGCCCGGCATGACCCAGGAAAGTGTGTCCGGCCAAATGGGATCAAGCGTGTTGGGCTATGTGGTGTACCCCTGCAGGGAAGTTAATCTATTCGAATAGCCGTGATCTTTGGTAACAGGACGACTTGGAGTTGTACCTTGACCTTATGACAACTAGAACCGGATACTTAATAAAACACACCCTTCCAAGTGCCAGATATAACCGGTGGTCGCTCTACCTCAGGGATATGAGGAGGGGATCGCCGGGTAGGATTATGCTATGAGATGCTATTTGGAGATGCTACTTGGAGATGCTACTTGGAGGACTTCAATCTACTCTCTTCTACATGCTGCAAGACGGAGGCTGCCAGAAGCGTAGTCTTCGACAGGATTAGCTATCCCCCTCTTATTCTGGCATTCTGCAGTTCAGTCCACTGATATGGCCTCCTTACACATATACCCATGCATATGTAGTGTAGTTCCTTGCTTGCGAGTACTTTGGATGAGTACTCACGGTTGCTTTCTCCCCCCTTTTTCCCCTTTCCTTTCTTTCTGGTTGTCGCAACCAGATGCTGGAGTCCAGGAGCTAGACGTCACCGTCGACGATGACCCCTACTACACTAGAGGTGCCTACTACTACGTGCTGCCCGCTGATGACGACCGGGAGTAGTTTAGGAGGATCCCAGGTAGGAGGCCTGCGCCTCTTTCGATCTGTATCCCCGTTTGTGCTAGCCTTCTTAAGGCAAACTTGTTTAACTTATGTCTGTACTCAGATATTGTTGCTTCCGCTGACTCGTCTATGATCGAGCAATTGTATTCGAGCCCTCGAGGCCCCTGGCTTGTATTATGATGCTTGTATGACTTATTTATGTTTTAGAGTTGTGTTGTGATATCTTCCCGTGAGTCCCTGATCTTGATCGTACACGTTTGCGTGCATGATTAGTGTACGATTGAATCGGGGGCGTCACAAGTTGGTATCAGAGCCGACTGCCTGTAGGAATCCCCCTTTCCAACTCCTTGGCCGAAGTCGAGTCTAGTCGTTGAAAAACTTTTACTAACATGGCTGTGTGGCCCATGGGCCCACGTCGCCATCGGGTGGTAGTAGGATCTTTTACTCCTCGACCTTTACTCTGGGAATTCTGAACTCTCTTCTATTCGGGTTAAACGATTTTTACTAAATTCTAACTTTTAGGTTCTCAAAAATACTTTCTACCGGAGGGGCCCTTCAGTCCGGATGATCACCGACTGCACCAGAAGATTTCGGAGATACTCTTTGATATTCTCTCGAGACTTTGTGTCCATCGCTTTTGCTATTCCCGACCACCGATAAATCCGTATGGAAAACTACTTACACTTGCCATTCATACGATCATTCCCCATTGATCTTGTTATTACAAGATACCCCGAAGTTTTCTCTATTGTTCCAAGAATACTTTGTGCCTACTGCCTAGCAGTTCTTTGCCACATGAATACCCCTTCAAATAATTTCTCGCACTTATCGAGTATCCACTCATCCCCAGTTGATTCATGTATTTCACAAAAGTCTTCAAAATACCATTCGACCTTCCGAAAATCCTCAGCAACCTATTGCTCTGGAATTTCTTGTTTGCTTTCATTATGATTAATCCCATAAGTATAGAAATCTTATTGACATTCCTTGTCATTATCATTTTGAGTCTGTTGACTCAATATGTTGCGAATACACGCAATCATCATTGATCCTTATAAATTACCTTTCCGGCTGAGCTTCCATTCTTTTAACTGGAATTGGTTCTCGGCCAATCCAATTGTCGTTGATTGTACCCTAAGGCTATTCAACTTATCCATCCCTAATCAGAGCATTGCTTCTGCTCCCTTGATTTGGAAATCATATTCCTTTGCATTTGACAATTGAGTTAGTCAGTTGTTTCTATAATCTAATCTCCTTGCATTCTTCTTCCTCTAGTTGAGTACCGATACTCGTATCAGATCCTTTGTGGACCATCAAGTCCTTTGTTGGATTGTTATCCGACAGTGTCCTTCACATTTGATCACCTTGTGAGTTCTTCCCCTGATACATAATGCCTTTGTTAAGTTGTATCCTCTGCTTGGCCAACCATGCTCTGCTTTCGGGCTTGTGTTATTTACTCTTGAAACTTGTGGTATATGTTTCTAAGAAGCCCCTATGGGTTGAACATATGCATTCTCTAAACCGTGTGAACCCGAAAGTTTTCACGAGTCATACTCTTCTGGTGCTTCACCAGATAAAATTTCAACACTGCAACTTCATCGAACGTGAGAAGTGAATGAAAGGTTATGCATTGGAGAAGTGGGAGTCGACCTTGAACTTGTGTTCATGCCCATGGACACGATGTAGATCTTATCATTAAAGCTTCTCTTAAATAAATTATTCCTTTGGTATAAGTTCATCTTATAACTAGGATCTGGCCTTTTGCAATCGTGGTTTTGACCATGTTCTCCTTTAAATATCATGTCCGGTGCAAGTTTAAGCACTTGTCTTCTATAGAGCAATACCCCAGTTCAACTTCTAGTTTGATCTGTCCTCGAGTATTACCACCTGGTATCTCGAGATTATCTTGGAACTGCATAATTTCTTATGAGTTCTTCATCAAGTACTACATACTCACCGACTACAATTTTTCATGGGCTCGGAGTTATTGAACACTCAAAGACACCGATAACTGAACCGAGTCCGCTCTACGGTTCAACAACTCTTCAGTAAGCTTCTATAAGTACGAGTTTGTACCCGATCACGCCATTCCTAGCCTGTTTGGCTATATCATTGTCGTGACGATTCTAACGGTGCTACCTGGTCCTTATTCTCGGAGCACCAATTTTCGACGATGAACTAACCTTACGTCGATTTTCCTCGTCATACCCTTTCACCTTAAACAACAAGCTTGAGTTCGAGTTTGTGTCGTATCCATGGTTCCAATGACTTTTGGCTTCATCATTCCTTTGACTTGATGTCGTCGCTGATTGATTACATCTTCATGAATTCTCTTGACAAATGTGTCATGATCAACATCAACATTTTGATGCTCTTCGAAGATATCTATTGAATTCTTCATGGGAAATACCATCCTTGTCCCTTGGTAAATTGTGTTGTCATCGACTATTTCCTTGCCTTCTTACCAACACAAACTTGTTTGTGTTGTGGCTGTACCTTGAGTTCCTGGCTACCCAGCTTGTCTTATGTCCTACCTTGAAGTAATACCATCTTATATATCAAGAATGTTGTGGGAATATCACCACCTCTTAATAATTCTTGCTACAAGTTATACATCCCGCCATCTACATTCATCTCTTGGTCCTCGTGTTGTTTCTAACCGGAAAACCGACAAATGAACTATGATGCGTGAATTCAAAACTTCTAGCAGCCCTATTGCTTTGAAGTTAATGGTCGATATTTCATTCTTAGACCATTGGTTATCGAATCACCATTCTAACATTGATCGTGCTACCCAGCCCATATTTCGGGCGCACCTTTCAACCAATGTTAATTGTGTATGATTTCCTCGAGCATACATCATTATATCATTTGATCTGACAAATGTTATCTCCTTGTTCACATAGTTGTGGAAGTCCACCTTTTTGGAAATCTCGAGGATTGTCGCTGACTCCATCATCTACCCCGTCAACCTCTCTTTGGTTTAAATGATGAACTCTTGTGTCGATACTCATTCCCATAGTGCATTTCCCGAGAATCTTACAAGGTCATCTCGTCAATTTATTTTGCACCTTTTTCAGGCATCCTGAGTCTGAGGTATCCTAACACCGATCGGATCTGAATCTCGATCAGATATGATGGTTGGAACATTTTTCCCAAGAGTTATAACATTGGTCCTTACATATCGGTAAGGTGATGTCATGCCTAGCACACCTGGTCGGAGGACCTAGTGTTAAAGTTTCCTTTCCAGCAAGGTTTTCCATTCTTCCATAAGGAAATTGTAATGCTTATTCTATAAGTTGTTCCTGGTGAATCCTTTGTATATCCAAGTCCGACCTTTGCTTGAAGACCATGTCAATGCTATCTCGAAGCATGTCTGTGATACTCCGATTTTCAACAAGAACATTTAAAGCAAATGCTAAATTTTCCTTATCAATTATCCAAACACCTTTGTATGGGTAGTGTCATGAAATTTCTCTCCCCTTACCTAAAGGGTTTTCTACATGATATCCTGCCACGAATACCATGCTCTGCTTATCCTTGGGAAGGATATATCCCTGAATTATGTGACTAAGACACATTTTTCCTTTCCATCGCCTGATTAATCTGATAATCATATGTCCTTTCCATTGTTTGGTTTAACCTTTCTTAAGGTCTATATGATCTAAGCAGTAATATTCTTCTGCTTATGTAAACACCTTGGTGTACGACCGTGTCAGTAAGACCTTGTTACTATTGTTGATGACATTTCGGTAGCCACCGATGGACAAGAACCTTGCCTATTGGCCCGCCTCGTTCAACGAGCAGGAAAATGGTTCTCTTCGTCCCTCGCCCTTGGTACCGATGTTGTTGCCGACATAACCGACAGACTATCCTCTGGCATGCCTTGCTTACATGATCGTGCAAGATGTCACTGTCCTTCCTACTTTTAATCCACATGGTGGGCCCATAACCCACAGTTCCACAGGATCGAAACCTGACTCTCCTGTACCCCCCTGTACCCAAGGTTGTTCCTCGCGCGTGGCCTCGTATGTAATTCATGAGCCACCTTCAATCTGGTATCAGACAAATACTTATTCTCGTGGCTTCGAACCCCTTTCACGCCACATATCAGACATCGAACGATTGCCTGCCCGCTCGAAACTTCCCAGGATACCTCCTTACTCTGCTCTTGATATTTTCTTAAGTTTCAATTCGAGAGTTACTTCCGCCACCCTCCCCGATGTTATCGACCAGATAGTCAAACCTGCAGAGGTCCATTCTCTCGGAATACCCACCCTTTATCCTTTCGTAAGTACGATGGAACCCCGAAGAAAGGACGCCGACTTCATCTTGATGACCTAAAGCAGCGAAATGAAGACATCAATGTATTGGACCGGCCTCTTCGAGAAGAGCAAGCCAGGATGAGAAGACCCGCTAGATTCGTTACCAAATTTCCCCCCTTACACCCCTCTTAAATCTCGGGACGAGATTTCTTGTAGTGGAGGAGAATTGTGACGCCCGGGTAATTAAGCTACAGTGATCCTCTGCTAGTGATGCCATGTCACCTCGAATATAGTTGCTAATCTCGAGTTAATTTGAAACCGATTCAAATTCAAATTTAAAATTTGGTAAATAATAAAAGTTTTCAAACATTAAAATAAAATTGTTCAGTTTGTACTAGATATTACATAGATAATTATGGTGTAGAAGACACAGTTTTATAAGATGCATAAATATTTTAAATTGAATTAAAACAGAGGAGAAAATAAATAAAAGAAAACAATCAAAACAAACAAAAAAAACAGAAGACCAGAACCCCCCCCCCCGCTGGGCCATGAGGCCCAGCTAGCTAGCCAGCCAACCGGCCCACCCCGGCCGTGGCCTATATGGCCTGCCTCTCCATTCCCCGAACCCTAGCGCCCCACTCCCTCACGATCCCCACTTCTCCCTCGTCTCCCTCCCAGCGCCGCCACTCGCAACACACACACATACGCATCGGCACAGGGAGAGGAGCGCCCCTGTTCGATCACCTCCCCCCGCACGCTCGTGCCCGATGCAAACCGCCGCCGGCGCCGCCCCTCCCGGACTCCTCCGAGCCCCTCCTCTCCCTCGCACGACGCTCGCTTGAAGCTGCGTCCTCGCCTCGTCACCGACCCGATGTCGTCGCCCGTCGTCACGCCACCACCGCCCGGAGACCTCGCCGCCTCGACCTCATCTCCGTCGCCGACCCGACCCCGACCTCGTCGTCCCTGTCCTCCCCGAGCCCATTGCCATGACCCTGCAACCCTTTGTGAGGACCCCCCTCCTTCTCCTCTTCCCCGCGCTCCAGCAGCGCACCTGCACGCCCGCGTCGTCCGCGCCGGCGCATGGCTCCCTGCCATGCTCCGACCCCCTCCCATCGCCGTCGTTCTCCGCCCGCGCCTGCCCCGTCCGGCCTCAAGACGCGCCCCGCCCGCGCTCACCGTGGCCTCGCCCCGCACCGTTGCCTCACTCCCGCGCCGGTTCCCTCTCCCCTCTGTCCCCGCGCGAGCACCACCGCTCCTCGCTCGCCCCGTCGACGGCGCCCTCGCCTCCGTCCCCTTGCTCCCCCGACAGCGCCGGCCCCGAGCGCTCCTCCCCGCGGTCGCCTCTCCACAGGCCACGGCCGGCGCGCCCCGCTCCGGCCATGACCTCGCCGTGGTCACCGCTTCCCAGATCCGGCCCCTGCCGGGTCCACCCATCTGGGCTGCACTCGTTAACCCGTTAGCCCACACCCGCTTTTGGCCCTTGTGAGCCTATGACAGGGGGCCCCACGCCTAGAATGGTTTAAAAAAAAGAATTTAAAAAAATATATATTAAATAAATAAATAATAAATTAATTAATTAATTAATTAAGGAATTAATTAAGTTAATTAATCATAATTAGATTAACCTAATTAACTAATTAGTTTAATTAAACAGTAATTAGATTAGCTAAACATTAATTAGACTAAACAGTCAATGACGAACGGGACCCACCTGTCAGGTTGACCAAGTCAACCCTGTTGACTGCTGACGTCAGCATGACATCATGCTGACGTCATAAATTCATTTTCGAATTAAATAATTAATTAATTAAATTCCAGAAATTAATATAATCTTTAGAAAATCATATCTTTTAATCCGTAACTCGGATTAAAATATTTTCAACATGAAAGTTGCTCAGAACGACGAGGCGAATCCGGATACGCAGTCCGTTCGTTCGCCACACACCCCTAACCTATCGAACTCGCAACTTTCCCCCTCCGGCTCCTCTGCCCGAAAACGCGAAACACCGGGAATACTTTCCCGGATGTTCCCCCCCTTAACCGGTACCACCTCATACCACGTTAGGGCACACCTAGCACCGCTCATTGTCACGTCACGCATCGTCGTGTTTATGTTTGCATTGTATTCATTGTTTCTTCCCCCTCTTATCTCCGGTAGACTACGAGACCGACGCTGATGCCACCGAGTACGACTACGTCACCGACGACCCCTCCTTGTCTGAGCAACCAGGCAAGCCCCCCCTTTGATCACCAGATATCGCCTATTCTACTCTCTATACTGCTTGCATTAGAGTAGTGTAGCCTGTTACTGCTTTCCGTTGATCCTATTCTGATGCATAGCCTGACATTGTTGCTACATCTGTTGATACCTTACCTGCAATCCTAAATGCTTAGTATAGGATGCTAGTTTATCATCATTGGCCCTACATTCTTGTCAGTCTGCCTTGCTATACTATTGGGCCGTGATCACTCGGGAGGTGATCACGGGCATATACTATATACTTTACACTGTTACATTACTGGTGATACTGTTTGGAGATGGGGGCTGAAGGGGCAGGTGGCTCCATCCAGGTAGTGGTGGGCCTGAGTTCCCGACGGCCCCCGACTGTTACTTTGTGGCGGAGCGACAGGGCAGGTTGAGACCACCTAGGAGACAGGTGGGCCTGGCCTTGTTCGGCGTTCGCAGATACTTAACACGCTTAACGAGATCTTGGTATTTGATCTGAGTCGGCTACGAGCCTATACGCACTAACCATCTACGTGGGAGTAGTTATGGGTATCCCGACGTCGTGGTATCAGCCGAAGCACTTCAGACGTCAGCGACGGAGCGGCGCGCGCCGGATTGGAACGTAAGCCTGCTCTTGTATTAAGGGGGCTAGTTCTGCTTCCGGCCGCCCTCGCAACGTGCAGGTGTGCTATGGGCGATGGGCCCAGACCCCTGTGCGCTTAGGTTTAGACCGGCGTGCTGGCCTCTCTGTTTTGCCTAGGTGGGGCTGCGACGTGTTGATCTTCCGCGGCCGGGCATGACCCAGGAAAGTGTGTCCGGCCAAATGGGATCAAGCGTGTTGGGCTATGTGGTGCACCCCTACAGGGAAGTTAATCTATTCGAATAGCCGTGATCTTCGGTAACAGGACGACTTGGAGTTGTACCTTGACCTTATGACAACTAGAACCGGATACTTAATAAAACACACCCTTCCAAGTGCCAGATATAACCGGTGGTCGCTCTACCTCAGGGATATGAGGAGGGGATCGCCGGGTAGGATTATGCTATGAGATGCTATTTGGAGATGCTACTTGGAGATGCTACTTGGAGGACTTCAATCTACTCTCTTCTACATGCTGCAAGACGGAGGCTGCCAGAAGCGTAGTCTTCGACAGGATTAGCTATCCCCCTCTTATTCTGGCATTCTGCAGTTCAGTCCACTGATATGGCCTCCTTACACATATACCCATGCATATGTAGTGTAGTTCCTTGCTTGCGAGTACTTTGGATGAGTACTCACGGTTGCTTTCTCCCCCCTTTTTCCCCTTTCCTTTCTTTCTGGTTGTCGCAACCAGATGCTGGAGTCCAGGAGCTAGACGTCACCGTCGACGACGACCCCTACTACACTGGAGGTGCCTACTACTACGTGCTGCCCGCTGATGACGACCGGGAGTAGTTTAGGAGGATCCCAGGCAGGAGGCCTGCGCCTCTTTCAATCTGTATCCCCGTTTGTGCTAGCCTTCTTAAGGCAAACTTGTTTAACTTATGTCTGTACTCAGATATTGTTGCTTCCGCTGACTCGTCTATGATCGAGCAATTGTATTCGAGCCCTCGAGGCCCCTGGCTTGTATTATGATGCTTGTATGACTTATTTATGTTTTAGAGTTGTGTTGTGATATCTTCCCGTGAGTCCCTGATCTTGATCGTACACGTTTGCGTGCATGATTAGTGTACGATTGAATCGGGGGCATCACATTCCTTGTCTTCAACCACCACTGTGTAGAGACTTGGTGATGTAGAGATTTCTCAAGATGTGAGTGAGTTACAATCTCATGGAATTAGATCCATCCAAGTACCTACATGGGTTAGATAACATGCAAGGTGCACATATGTCCAAGACATAAGATTATCATCATAAGAGAAATATCAAGGGTTAGTCATAAGCTCATGTCTTGCATGTATCCAATGGAGTTCCTACTCCAAGTTTGAAGCATCAATGATGTTCAATTCACCTCTTAACCTGCAAAACACTTTCTCATCAAGTGGTTTAGTGAATATATCTGCTAATTGCTTTTCGGTGCGAACATGCTTAAGATTAATGTCCCCTTTGGCAACGTGATCTCGAATGAAATGATGACGAACTTCAATATGCTTAGTTCGAGAGTGTTGCACAGGATTGTGAGCAATCTTGATAGCACTTTCATTGTCACAAAGTAATGGAACATGTTTCACATATATCCCATAATCTTTAAGAGTTTGGGTCATCCAAAGTAATTGAGCACAACATGAACCAGCGGCAATGTATTCCGCTTTGGTGGTGGACAAGGATACCGAGTTTTGTTTCTTGGAAGACCAAGACACAAGAGATCTACCAAGAAATTGACAAGTACCCGAAGTGGACTTTCTATCAACCTTGTCACCGACATAGTCCGAGTCGGAGTATCCAACAAGATTAAAAGAGGCCCTCTTAGGATACCAAATGCCAAAATTTGGTGTATGGATTAAGTATCTCACTATCCTTTTCACGGCCTTAAGATGCCATTCTTTAGGAGCAGCGTGATATCGTGCACACATGCACACACTTAGCATGATATCGGGACGTGAAGCACATAGATATAACAATGAACCAATCATTGAGTGATAAACCTTTTGATCAACCGGTTCACCATCTTTGGCCAAATCAGGATGTCCACTAGTAGGCATGGGTGTAGTCATACCTTTGCATAATTGCATATTGAACTTCTTGAATAAGTCCTTGGTGTACTTCGTTTGAGAGACAAAGGTACCTTCCTTAGTTTGCTTGATTTGCAAACCAAGAAAGAATTTGAGTTCACTCATCATAGACATCTCAAACTTCTCCGACATTAGCTTCCCAAACTTTTCACTAAAATGAGGGTTAGTAGAACCAAATATAATATCATCGACATAAATTTGGCATACAAATAGTTCTCTATTGACCCTTTTAGTAAAAAGAGTAGACTCAATTTTTCCGATTTCAAAGCCTTTTTCAATAAGGAACTTGGTCAAGCATTTATACCACGCTCTAGGAGCTTGTTTAAGACCATAAAGAGCTTTGTGTAGTTTGTAAACATGATCAGGTTTCTTAGGATTAACAAAGCCGGGAGGTTGTTTAACATGAACTTCCTCCTCTATTTCACCATTTAGAAAAGCACTTTTAATGTCCAATTTGTACAAGGTGATATCATGGTGATTAGCATAGGCAAGTAAGATGCGAATGGACTCAAGTCTAGCAACGGGAGCATAAGTCTCACCATAGTCCATACCTTCGACTTGTGTGTAGCCTTGGGCGACGAGACAGGCTTTATTGATATCTACTTGTCCATCTTCATCTTGCTTGTTGCGAAACACCCATTTGGTACCGATGATGTTGTGGTTGTTGTCGGGCTTCTCAACCAATGTCCAAACTTGATTTCTCTCAAAGTTGTGTAGCTCTTCATGCATAGCGTTTATCCAATCCGGATCTTCCAATGCTTCTTCAACCTTCATAGGTTCAATGCTAGAGATGAATGAATAGTGTTCACAAAAGTTAGCTAAACCAGTTTTAGAGCGAGTGATTCTCCCGGTTTGGATATCTTTGTAGATTTTCTCAATGGGATGATCTTTAGCAATTCTTGCTCGAACTCGTGAAAGCTTTTGCTTGGGTCTTGGTTGAACATCTTCTTCATCTTCTTCTTCTTCTTGGACTTCTTCATTGTTGGCGTTGTCGTTCTCTTGTCGTGGTGGAGAAGGAGGTTGTTGACGTTCGTCTTGGTGCACTTCCTTGTTTTCTTCATCTTGGTGTGTCCCACTTGTGGATGCTTCCGTATCAACTCTTGGTTCACCTTGTCGTGAGGTAGAAGCTTCCACTTGGACGGACGAGGTACTCTCCTTCACCTCCGTTGGACGAATCTTGCCAATAGACAAGTCTTGGATTGCTTCCGAGGGGTCTTTGTCTCCTGCATCAATTGGCACTTGCTCTACTTGCGAGCCGTTAGATTCATCAAACTTCACATCTACCGTTTCTTCAACCTTTTGGGTGAAATTGTTGTAGACATGGTAGGTGTGAGAGTTTGAGCCATAACCAAGTAGGAAACCTTCATGAGACTTAGGAGCAAATTTAGAACGACGATGCTTATCAAGAATGTAGCACTTTGAGCCGAATACTCAAAAGTATCCAACTTGGGGTTTGTTACCGGTGAGAAGCTCGTATGCCGCCTTGCCGAGTAGCTTGTGAAGATATAAGCGATTTGTTGCATGACAAGCTGTCTCAACCGCTTCCGCCCAGAAGTGCTTCGGCGTCTTGTACTCATCAAGCATCGTTCTTGCCATTTCGATGAGCGTCCGGTTCTTCCTCTCAACAACTCCATTTTATTGAGGTGTGTACGTAGCCGAGAACTCATGTTAAATCCCTTCTTCATCAAGAAAGGTGTCCACATTTGCGTTCTTGAACTCCGTTCCATTGTCGCTGCGAACCTTCTTGATCTTCACTTCAAATTGATTTTGGGCCTTCCTAGCGAAGTTTTTGAAGATCTTTTGGACCTGTGATTTATCATCGAGAAAGAACACCCACGTAAATCTTGAAAAATCATCAACTATAACTAGACCAAAAGAGTTTCCACCGAGACTTTTATAGGCGTTGGGACCAAAAAGATCCATGTGAAGTAGCTCAAGTGGCCTCCTTGTGGTCATGATGTTCTTCACGGGATGCCTTCCTCCAACCTGTTTACCTGCTTGACAAGCGCTGCAAAGTCTATCCTTATCAAATATGACATCGTTAACGCCAAGGATATGATTTCCTTTAATAAGCTTGTCAAGGTTTCGCATACCAACATGACCTAATCGTCTATGCCATAACCAACCTTTAGAAGATTTAGCAATAAAGCAAGTTCTAGGTTGAGCCTTTTTAGTAAAATCAACAATGTATAGATCACATCTACGTACACCGGTAAAGACCATTTTATGATTATCTCTATGAAACACTTGGCAATCTACTTCAGTAAATAGGACATTGAAACCGAAATCAGCAAGTCTAGATACTGAAAGTAAATTGTAGCCAAGAGATTCAACGAGCATGACATTTTGTATGTAGCTATCATGTGATATGGCCACCTTACCAAGGCCAACCACCTTACCCTTTGAGTTATCACCGAAAGTGACATACTTTCAAGGACCATCGTTTTCAGCAAGCTCACGAAACATATCTTTATCTCCGGTCATGTGATTGGTACATCCACTATCAAGGACCCATTCCTTTCCTCCTGCCATGTATCCCCGAAGATTTGCCATAAGACCAAAGTGTCTCATTGCATCATCAAGATCAAAGTCACTATCATCATCCTCGTCATAGTATCCATGTTCAACATCGTCATGTGGTGGATCAAATCCTAGAGAGGGTGATTCGATAGAGTGAGTTTGACAATGATCTTGTTTATGAATTTTTATAGCTTCGGAAATAATATCACTAATAATTCCAACATCTCCCTTGGCACGCATAAGGTTTGTAAGCTCAAATAGACAATCACCAAACATAGGATCACTGGAATTCATCTTACTCAAGGCAATAGACTTATGGAGAATTTCATCCAGATTTTTCAAGGAATAATTTGGAAAACATTCTTCAAGAAATTTCCATATGGTGTAGGCACACTTAAGAGTAGGCAAACATCCAATCAAGTTTCTAGGCAAGCCTCTAGTGATAAGTTCAACAGTTCTAAGATTGCGAATCATGTCAATTGACTCATCAAGAGTAGGATGCATAGGATCAACATGAGGTGCACAAGGGCTAGCAATGTACTTGTTCAAATGATATTGATTGAAAATCACAAACATCTCATTTTTACACTCATGAAAGTACTCTCCATCAAGTATAGGCACTCTATGTCTAAGACTCCCAATAGTAGACTCATCCATCTTCCTCCAATGGTGTTTAAGCCAAAGCAATGGAGACCAATGCTCTGATACCAATTGAAAGGATCGAGAAGAGGTGTCTAGAGGGGGGGGGGGTGATTAGACACTAAGTACCAAAAGTTGCAGTTTTTAACTTCTTTAAGTTGGAGTGGAGTTTAGGCACAAGTTTAACACTCACAATACATATCAAGCAAGCATGCAAAGAGTATATGAGCAGCGGAAAGTAAAGCATGCAACTTGCAAGAATGTAAAGGGATGGGATTGGAGGATTCAAACGCAATTGGAGACATGGATGTTTTTGTCGTGGTTCCGATAGGTGGTGCTATCGTACATCCACGTTGATGGAGACTTCAACCCACGAAGGGTAACGGCTGCGCGAGTCCACGGAGGGCTCCACCCACGAAGGGTCCACGAAGAAGCAACCTTGTCTATCCCACCATGGCCGTCGCCCACGAAGGACTTGCCTCACTAGCGGTAGATCTTCACGAAGTAGGCGATCTCCTTGCCCTTACAAACTCCTTGGTTCAACTCCACAATCTTGTCGGAGGCTCCCAAGTGACACCTAGCCAATCTAGGAGACACCACTCTCCAAGAAGTAACAAATGGTGTGTTGGTGATGAACTCCTTGCTCTTGTGCTTCAAATGATAGTCTCCCCAACACTCAACTCTCTCTCGCAGGATTTGGATTTGGTGGAAAGAGAATTTGAGTGGAAAGCAACTTGGGGAAGGCTAGAGATCAAGATTCATATGGTAGGAATGGAATATCTTGGCCTCAACACAAGTGTAGGTGGTTCTCTTTCAGAAAATGGATGCTGGAAGTGTAGGTTCGTTCTGATGGCTCTCTCCACGAATGGAGAGTGGGTGGAGGGGTATATATAGCCTCCACACAAAATCTAACCGTTACACACAACTATGCAAACTCGGTGGGACCGAATTGATAAACTCGGTCAGACCGATTCAGCAAATCTAGTGACCGTTAGGATTTTCGGTGGGACCGACATGCAACTCGGTAGGACCGATATGGTTAGGGTTAGGGCATAACGTAATCTCTGTGAGACCAATTACACAAACTCGGTAGGACCGATTTTGGTAATAAGTTAACCAGATAGTTGGTCAGGCAAACTCGATGAGACCGATTACACAAACTCGGTGGGACCGATTTTGGTAATAAGCTAACCAGAGAGTTTGCATTGTAATCTCGGTAGTACCGATTACACAAACTCGGTGAGACCGATTTTGGTAATGGACATACAGAGAGAGATTACAATCCCATCTCGGTGAGACCGAGATCCCTATCGGTGAAACCGATTTGCCTAGGGTTTGTGGCAGTGGCTAAGACATCTGAACTCGATGGCGCCGGATAGAAAGAATCGGTAGGGCCGAGTTAGACTTTTGGTTTAGGACATATGTGGATTCGAGAAATTAGTTGAGGGCTTTGGAGCATATCACTAAGCACTTTGAGCAAGTAAGCCATTAAGCAACACCTCATCCCCTCTTGATAGTATTGGCTTTTCCTATAGACTCAATGTCATCTTGGATCACTAAAATAGAAAATGTAGAGTCTTGTGCTTGAAGCTTGAGCCAATCCTTTGTCCTTAGCATCTTGAAGAGGTTCCACATCCTTTAGTCCATGCCACTTCATTTGTTGAACTTGTCTGAAACATACTAGGTAAAAGTGTTAATCCAACAAGAGATATGTTGACATTAATTACCAAAATCACCCAGGGAGCACTTGTGCTTTCACCTCTCTTCCTCACCTTGATCATCTACTGGATCTACTGGAATGCCAAATTTTTTGGCCATCTCAGTGTCAGCCATTGGTGCAATGACCAAATCAGTAGTGTCTTCTAATTGTATTGAATTCCAGTCAACACAAACAACCCATGTAGCACCATCACATCCCTCTTCTGCATCTTGCTCAGCCCCCTCTATTTCTGTCACTTCACCCATAAACATGGGCATTATCTGTCTCTGTGAAGCCCAATCATCATCTACTATCTGCGAAGCCAACTTTGAGGGCACATATCCAACCTTAGAATCTGATTTCAGATCAACAAGCTCTGCATGAAAGGTAGTCTGTTTGCTTGCCCAACCGTCTTGCTGATCGATTTCATCAACCATCTCTTCACCATTCTCAATTCTCACATACTCACCCTTCCAATTATCAAACCGTAACAATGCCACCTCTTGCTCTGGAACCAAAAAATGCTTTCCCCAATTTTCTTCACAACATTCCTCACGGCCCTCTCTTCCATGCTCTGTATTTCCTGTGGATCAATCTCTTAAAATTCAACCTCCCATTTCATAATTGTATCTCTCTCTATGTCTCGCACGCTACCATCAACTAGCTTTCCTTTAGATGGTAAGAATTCAACACTGAATTTGAAGGTACGAGCAACATTCCCCTGTTTATCAATGGCGGGCACTGTGAGGCAGCGGAAGCAGACAAGGCACACATCGCAGGGTTGAATAGGTTGGACAGGGTGATTACCTGGTCGACGCAGTCATTTGTGGCTCCATCTCATTCAGCCCAACGCCGCCCCGTCGTCGCTCCCCAGTCTCACCCACCTCCACAATCTGGATCTCGTGGAAAACAGGGGCAAACAGAGGCTCACTTGGTCAGATCTAACTCAAGACGGAGGGAAATGGTGCCGAATACACTCACCACATGCGCAGCCATGGCCGCCGCCGAGAACGAAGAAGAGAGCAGCAACTAGAAGCAGGGGAGAAGCACGTGTTCAGTTAGGCGGGGAATCGATGCACTACCAAGTGGGACCCACTACCAGACATACTGATTAGTTTGACCCCCCGTTTTTACCTTAACCGCAGTCCCGTTGATGACCGGACCCGTGTTTTAACCACCTGGTCGTATTGGGGCTATTATTGCCATGTAAGATGGTGCACATGAGCTATTTCTCGCACTCCTTCCAATTCACATGAAATGTGTCACATAGGAGCTGTTGACCCGTCGATTTCAGGGGCCGCAGTCCAATATCTATCCTTGTAGGGACAATCTGAATGATTACTCAGTGCAGTTTTTATGTTCGTAGGAAGCACCTTATTTTTCACTGCAAATTCTTATGTCACTACAAATTGGTAGGAAGCACCTTATTTTTCCATGAGATACTGTAATTGAGGAACTGAGAGCCATGTCGGAACACTGTTTTGCACTGCATCCTGTGTTTGCTTTGTGGGAAGCTGATTTGAGGACTAGTTCCGTGTGTTGCTTCATTTTCGATGTACGTGATTACTATTGAATGACGAGAAGAATTAGAAGGGAAGTTGAGGTTGTAAGTACAATCTTTTTAGGGTTTTACCCTGTTTAAGTGACATCTGCGTATTTCACTTGGGCAGTCAATGAAGTATTCATGTTTGGCACATGCCAGGCCTGAGCGAAATCTATTAGTGTTCAACAGTATAAAGCAGTACTTAACTGGTTCACTTGGCATTCATTTTCTACCTGTCTTGCATATCACCAGAATACAATTATACAGTGATTGTGACAGTATATTCTAGCAGAAATAGCATTAATTATTTGCTTAGCAGGCTTTGGACACCTAAGGCAGCTTAAGTTTTGTTCTGACGAAACAAGCCTAAGATGATACATCTGCAAGAGTTTAACATCTAAGTTCAGATGGAAAGATCTCGATGAACTTTTTGCATAGTTGGCCTTTCTTTGGGTGAAGGAGTTAGGCACTCAAATGCCACAGAGATGCACTGCTTCACGTCGTTCGCCTCGGTTTCGGGTCGTGGAAGTCGTTTATCCAAAATTACTTCCAGAAGAAATTGGTCATTGAGTGAAGAATGAAAAGCTTGTATGTCTCCTGGATGTTTGCCCATTAGAACCTCTAGCACCACCACACCAAAGCTATATACATCACATTTCTCCGTAACTAGGGAAGTGTAGGAACATTCTGCGCCCAAAACGGGAACATAATAATTAGGATTATGCATTAGTGCAGAGTGTTCCATCTAACAAAATTTAGATAGTATTGTATTGAATAAACATACCAGGTGCTATGTACCCATAAGTCCCTGCTAGTGCACTCCAGTTTGATGAATCAGGTTTCAACATTCTTGCAATACCGAAATCCGAGACAAATCCTTTGTAACCAGCATCTAGTAAGATGTTTCTGCTTGTGATGTCTCGATGAATTATGGGCGGCTGAACATCATGATGGAGGTAAGTGAGGGCTTGAGCAACATCTCTTACGAGAGCTGTCCTTCTTTGCCAGTTGAACTGGATTGCTAGTTCTTCATTGCTTAAGATAGAAGCAAGATTTCCTTTCTCTATAAACTGGCATACAAGGAACCTGTACCGTGGATGAGAGCAATATCCATATAGCTTGACGATGCTGCGTTGGCGAATTTTTTTTAACATTTCAATCTCATGCTGGAATCTTTCTTCATCATGCGCGTCTTCATCGCCTGGATATAGTTTCTTTACTGCAACCATTTGTTCATCTTGAAGTTCTGCTTTATAAACACTGCCATATGATCCCTGTCCAATGCAATTCTTCTCATCAAAATTATCAGTTGCATTGATAATATCCTCAAATGCCATTCTGCCATCAAAGCTCCATACAGAGAATACATCCCTTTTGCTTGCGTCATCAGTTTTTTGAGATGTTTTCTTGCGGCAAATCAAAAAGGCAATTACAGCCGTTGCTATCGAAATAGTAGCAACAAACATAAGCAGAACGACTGATAGTACAGTATTTTCATGCCTTTTCCTATGATCCACCGGGGGCAAATTACAAGGGGGCATGCCAACAAGATCTCCGCAAAGACCTTTGTTGTGAAGAAACCATTGAGCTGATGCATTGTGGATCCCTTTTGGGACAGAGCCTTCTAGGAAGTTGTAGGATACATCAAAAACTGATAGGCTTTGCATGCTTGCAATCGAGGAAGGGATGGTACCGCTGAATTGATTGCGTGAGAAGTTCACACAGATCATCATCTCTAGTTTGCTGAGTTCTGATGGTATTGGTCCACTGAGACTATTCATACTAAGATCAAACATGTTTTGCAGGGAAGCTAAATTGCCCACACTTCCAGGAATACTTCCACTAAGGCTGTTGTTATGCATATATAATGACCGCAGTTTCAAACAATTCCCGATCTCTTCTGGTACTTCACCACTTAACAGATTGCTCGACAAACCAAGAACTTCAAGATTACCCAGTCGGCCAATTTGCTTAGGGATTTGGCCAGATAGTCGATTGTGTCCTAAGTTCATCCAATACAGGTTGCTTAACTTGCCTATTTCTACCGGTATCTCACTATTCAACCTATTGAAACCGAGGTCGAGCCATCCAAGATTTTTTAGTTCCCCAAGCTCAGAAGGTATACTACCTTCTATCATGTTGTTTGCAAAATAAATACTCGTCAAGTTTTGACATGAGCCCCAATTTGGTGAGAGTTGCCCTACAAACCTATTTAAATATAAACCAATGCTTTTGAGATGTGGATACACCCCAAATGCTTCAGTTATGTCTCCCTCCATCTGATTGTTGCCGATTCCAAGGGATATTAGTGAACTGCAATCCCTCAAACCTTTTGGGACAGGACCATCCAATTTGTTATTAAAAACTTGGAAAACCTGTAGCTTTTTACTCTGGCACAAATCTGGCAAGTGTCCGGTCAGCTTGTTGTCATTCAGTTCAATTAGGACCAAACTGGTAAGGTTGGGGAGTGCTGAAGGCAAAGAGCCAGTGAGCTGATTGCTGAACAGTCTCATTTCTCTCATACTCACCAATTTCCCAAAACTTTGAGGGATTGGGCCGGATAACTGGTTTTCATAGGAATCAATTATTTCCAAATTTGCCAAATTCCCCAGCTCGGTCGGCAATTCCCCGGATATATTATTGGTATTTATTACTATTTGGCTGAGTGAAGACATGTTCCCAATACTTGACGGTATTGATCCAACTATGAAATTTTTCGAGAGTAGGAGTGCTTCGAGATTCACGAGATTTCCGAACTCATGAGGGATGAGTCCAGTGATGTTGTTACCCCAAACAGAAAAATAGGTCAATGAAGTAAGGTTTCCAGCAACACTAGAAGGAATTGAGCCGGTCAAGTGGTTCTGTGACAAATCCAACTCAATCAAGCTGGAGAGCATCCCAAGCTCTACCGGGATCGGGCCGGTGTGCTGGTTCTAATATATGTTCAGGAAGCTGAGCATCGTGAGGTTTCCAAGGGAGGGCGGAATTGCAGCGTTGAGGTTGTTTTGTGCCAAGGATAGTGCTTGCAGGGTTTTGACCTGGCCTAGCTCTTCAGGTATAGGTCCTGACAGACGATTACCGGAAAGGTCCAGATAGTTGAGGTTTGTCAGGTTTGCAAAGGAGGAAGGTATGTGGCCAGAAAGGACATTCCATCTCAAATCCATCTTTCTCATGTTTCCAAGCTGCCCGAGCTGCCATGGGATGCTGCCTGAGAGCCTATTCCCAGGTAGATAAAGGAAAGCAAGTCTTGAGAGGTTACCCAAGGCAGGAGGGATGTGGCCGGTGAGGTTGTTGATGGAGAGGTCCATGTGCGTGAGCCTCCCAAGGCTGCAGATGGACGGAGGTATGCTGCCGTCGAGCTGACCGCCGGAGAAGTTGAGGGTGGAAAGCATGGAAAGAAAGCCGATGGCAGAAGGAATGGCACCGGAGAGCTGGTAGTTGTCGCTGAGGTCGAGGTTGACGAGGTAAGGGAGTGACTGGAAGCTCAGGGCGTCCAGCCGCCCTGCAATGCCGGCACCGCCGAGGGAGATTCCTCTGATGACCTTCGCCGTGGTTCCTCGGCGTGACCGAGTGTCGCCGCAGGTGATGCCGGTCCAGTTGCACGGGTGCATGCCGTCGTCTCTCCACGTCCCCAGCTGTTGCTTGGAGGAGTAGTTGACTGATGATTTCCAGTGGAGAAGCGCTCCGGCCTGGGATCTCAGCGAGGTGCCGCGGCGTGGTGCTGCTGCTGCAGCTGGAGGCGAGGCGCGGCCCTCGGCCTGCCTGGAAGCAAGGAGAAGAACCAGCAGCAGCAGGGCAAACGGGAGAAGCAGGCGATGTAGCCGTGGCAGTGGCACCTTGGAACTCGCCATGAGCTCACGACGTAGTATGATCAATGATATGACTGCATGCGCCAAGATTCCAACAGTAAAAATCAACCGAGATGCATATGCGAAAGAAAAGACATGATGATTAAGGGGCGATAATAATAGCTAAGAAGAATATACCTGCGGTGTCCGGAGCAGAAGGCGCCGGCAGCCGTCTACACTTGGTTTTGGTTTCGCCGGCCGGCCGGGTGGCGGGTGGTGTGTGTGAGTGTGAGCTGAGCTCGAGCTGTGAAGTGTGAGTTGGGTGCTCGGCTGGCTCCTCGTCCAGGGGTTTATAAACAGATTCGCAGGCACAGCAGCCTCACATTTTTCTTCAGCTGCATGCAGCCCAAGTCTTCGCTGGAAGACCTCGACTACGTCGTAAAGTGCGGCTATATGCCTTTCATACGAGACGGGACCAGACAGAGGTCTTCCGCGTCGATGTGCGACCTAGCTATATTTCCACTGGTTTCAATGCTGACAAACACCAGCCCGAGGTGGGGGTCACTGGCTCACTGCTATGAGATTCTCTATGACGATCGTGCTTTCAAGATGTGTTGAAAAAAAGAAAGATATGGTGCTTACCGTGCCGACATGCATTCTTTGTTTTGGTCTCTCTTGGATGATGATTTAGCGCGTCCACGGTTCAAATGAAGTCGTATGTGTTCTGATATGGACAACACTAATGTTTGTGCCTGAAATTGCTAGATGAAATATATATTTGTGTAGTGGCGTCCATTGGAATATGGTACTCCCTCCCTCCCAAAATATAAGAACGTTTTTGACACTAGTGTCAAAAACGTTCTTATATTTTGAGACGGAGGGAGTAGAAGATAGCTCAATAGTATTAGTAATAAGATGGTCTTGATATATTACTCCTTTCGTCATATAATGTAAGGCGTTTTTTTGGCAGTGCGTCCTATAATGTAAGACGTTTTTTTGGTACACTGCCAAAAAAGTCTTACATTATGAGATAGAGGGAGCGAGCAGCTAGAGTTTTTTTTTTCTTTCGGTTTACCAACGTGTATGATTTAAATTAACCATGTCTTTGCATTAACTAACGAAATGCGCCACGGTAAAAATACTTGTGCATTGGTATTGAATAATGGTCAACTGGTCATTCAACGTCCCTTATTTCTTCTACCTCCCGTCTCCCCGCCTCTACCGCGAGCAAGAAAGAGAATCAAATTGTTGTCACCATGGGCCCTGAGGTCCTTCCCGCGCGCCGCTCCCGATGTCGGCCCCTCGGGCCATCGTGCTGCGACACGCGGTCTACGCCGCCGCCCCAAGATACTCCCCGCGGCTGCACCGACCCGCGCACTGCCGCTGCGTTGCCCTTTGGGACGTAGCGCTGCGGCGCCCGGTCCACGCCGCCTCCACGAGGTCTTCCCTGCCGTTGCCCCGGCACGCCCATTGCCTCTGAGTGGCCCCTTTGGGCCGTGGCGCCGCTGCATGCGGTCATCTTTGCCTTCCCTAGCTCCCATCGTGCCGCCTCCCTCAGTGCAAGATTGCCACCGCCTGCGCATGGCCTTCATCACGTGTTGGGCTCTTCCGTGCCTACTTCAATCACCACCGCCGCACTTCTATCGGCAATCTGCATGGCAGCTCCTCGCCATTGCAGGTCTCGCCGACAATGTCTTCACCAGTCTAGGTGTCCAACACGACCACTTTAGGTCGCCGCTGGTTTCGTCGCCTTCGTCTTGGTCGCCAATGTCATCTCGTCCCCGATTACTTCATCTACTCTAACAACCGCGGACTGCACCGACACTTCTCTTTCTTCGTCGTTCTGCTCCTCGCAACCTTCACGGAGGCCTCCTTCGCTAGTCCTTACGACAATGGCGCATAGGTCATGATGGTCCCTGCCTTTGCACACCCGGTACTAGCAACATCGGTACGTGCCTTCGTGCCCGACGCGTTCCCGAGTTTGGCAAGCTCGGATCGGCGCCTTGTCTTCATCGACATCAACAACGTCTTGTTCGGCAGCGACACCCTTCTTTAAGACTACCTCGACCGCGTCACCGCCGAACTCTTCTTTGTGTACCCGGTTCTGGCAAAACCAGAGTATGCCTTCGTCCCGACACACGCCTGGTTTTGGCAAAACTATGGCGTCACCTCGTCCTCGACGGCCCGGACTGTGTCTCCTGTGACATTGGCTTCCTCGACTGCCTCGATGCGTCTCGATCACTCTCTTCACGCACTATGCGCCTGTAGTTTCTTGTGTGGCTACCTCGACACCGGCGCCCGACCACGGTGTTCCACCAATCCTTCTCTCTCTATCATTCTACAATAATGTTTGTGTGTGCAATTGCTAGAGTAAATACATATTTGTGAAGTGTTGTCTGTTGGAATATTGTATAAGATAACTCAGTAGAATTATTAATAAGATGGTCCTGATATATTACCTACCAATATATACATTTTCTCCTTTTTATTCTATTTTTACCAATGTATATTATTGAAATTAACCTCTTTGCATTAACTAGCTAAATGCCCATGTGTTGCCACGATAAAAATACTTGTGCATTGGTATCGACAGCGTCCTTCATTTCTTCTGCCTCCCACCTCTCCACTCAATTGCAAGCAAGAAAGAGAATCAAAAAGCATGTTGGTTCACTCCCCGTCAGTTAACTCTTTCTTTACAACCCGGTCAATTCCACTTCGCTCGCAACAGTCATGCGTGAGCTTTCTGCAACTATGAAGATCCTCACAGCGGTTCATGTTGTGGGAGTAAGTCTGACAGTAAGAATAGGGGGTACGTAGGAGGAGGCAAGGTCCTAGCTACGGCGAGGTTGTACATGCGAGTTTACGAGTTCAGGCCCCTCTCGGAGGAGGTAAAAGCCCTACGTCTCGGTGCCCTGAGGCTTTGTCGACTGGATTATGCGTGGATGTTACAAGGGGTGCGAACCCTTGTGCCTGAGGAGGGGGTGGCTTATATAGAGTGCGCTAGGACCCTCGCAGCCCTCAGTTACACAGGGTTCAATGTGAGTTAAGGTAGGGGCGTTACTGGTAATGCCAGCCATTAATGTGCTTTAAGACTACAGAGTGAACGTCTGACCGTTGCCGTCCTGGGGTAACTTTAGATCTTCTGTAATCCGAGTGGTTCTTCATATGGTCGAGTGACCCTGTTGTGGTCGAGTGGAATTGGGATATCCGAGTGGAGTCTTCTGTCGAGTGGATTGCACTTCAAGGTGATTCCAGTCGGTACTTCCTGTTGGTCTTTGAATGTCTTTCATTATAGGGTAGTGTCCTTGGGCGGGGTGTCTAGGTCAGGCCTAAGACCCTACCGTAGGTACATCTCCTCGTCATTAGCCCCCGAATGGGTTGAGGTACGAGTGAAGAAGGGTGGAAGTTGGTTCCGACTCAATTCAATGCTTCGGAGGCATTTCATAGAAGTCTGGAAAGCACGCTGGTATTTTTAGTCCTTCTTCAATCGGCTCAATCGATTCTGGTAGCTTGAAGTCACCGAGTGAATTAATGTGATAAGTCTTCGAGTGAATCAGGACGCGAAATCTTAGACGCGATTGACTGCCCTGCGGTTTCCGGATTTTGCGGGATTCGAATTTCAGATAAGCGCGTCGGACGGGATGCGGCGCAATAAACGAAACGAATCGGATAGGGACTCCTTGATTTTTGCACCGCCTTTTTCGCCACGTATCGAGCCAGCACCTGCAACGGGATGTGATTTGATTGCTTGGGCCCACCAGTCAGCCACTCGGAACTCGTCTCATAAAAGGCGTCGAGGCTGATGCGAGGTACAGTGTACTCCATTCGATCCCCTTTCTCTCTTCTTGTCCACCTCTCTTCTCACTGCCCTTCACACCTCCGCTCGGCCCTCCCAAGTTCCACCGCAATGGTGAATGAGAAAACTGCGGCCCTGGTGCGTGCGAAGAAGGCGGCGGTGGCGGCGAAGGGCAAGAAGACGACTAGGGGCTCATCGTCGCGGTCCGGTCTGCTGCCTAGTTGGATCCAGGGGGACTGGATCCGTTCCACTGTCGTGAAGGAGGACTTGGAAAATCTCGCCCATGATGGCTTGATAACTCATGGGTCCCGGAGGCTGCCCGGGGACGAATTTGAGCCTCAGCCGCGCGATGGTGAGTGTGTTCTCCTCACCACCCATGCCGAGCGCGGTTTTTATTTGCCTCCACACCCATTTTTTCGAGGATTCCTGAACTTCTTTGGAGCCCAGATTCACCACTTCCCTCCCAAAACAATCTTGTACCTTGCTGCATTCGTTTCCATGTGCGAAAACTTATTGGGATGCCAGCCGCACTGGGGTCTCTTCAAGCATATATTCACTTGTCATTCTCAGACGGTGAAGAAAGCTAACCCAGACGACCAAAAAAACGCACGTGATCCAGATGTGTGGGGGGTTAGGGATCCAAATGAGTGGTAGGAGCTGCTTTCCTCCTGTGACCTTTCCTGAGTCGGTTAGAGGGTGGCAGTCGACCTGGTTTTATTGCAAGTACATTCCGACTCCTGATCAGTCAACTGGCCTCCCTCCTTTCACTATGGAGAGACTCTGCACCCCTCGCTCACTAGTTGTAGCTCCGGAGGAGAGAGAGGAAGTGCAGATGCTGGTTGCGGCCGTTGTTGAATTGGTTAAAGGTGGAGTCACTACTAGGGAAAACCTTATACACAGAACTTTAGCAGTAGCGTGTGTCAAAGAAGCACGCTGGTGCTAAATAGCAGCAGCGAGCCTGCCGAAACCGCGCTACAGATAATGTCATAGCAGTAGCGCGTCTCGCCGAAAACTCATTACTACTAAAATTCTCACGGCTTAGCCGATATGGTACACATAGTACTAGCGATCTACATGGAACCGCGCTACTGCTACTCTCTTTGTAGCAGCGCGTTTTGCTCTAAACTCGCTACTACTAAAGGATATAAAATTAAATGAAAAGCAAATAGAAAGGTAATTGAAAATGAAAGAAATAGAAGAAGGTGAAAGGAAAAAAATAAAATGTGAAGAAAAATAAGTGAAAAAGGGGAAAAGGAGAAAGTTGTAGCAGTAGCGCGTATCGCAGAACGCGCTGTAGCTAATGTAGCAGCAGCGTGTTTCTAGGAACGCGCTACTGCTACTTCTGACTTAACCACCGCGTTCGTCCTTCCTCATGGCCACTTCCCCCAAATCTCACTACTCCACTCTCGCCGCCGCCGTCGCCCGTCGGTCGCCGCGCGCTCTCCGCACACCCTCTACGCCGCCCACGCCCCCGGATTCAACACCGCCCCCGCCCGACCTCAACGCCGCCCCGGACGCCGCCCCGGACGTCGCCCCCGACCTCAACGCCGCCCCGGATGCCGCCCCAAGCCCGACCTCGACGCTGCCTTCCCCTCTCTCGCCGCAGGCACCCGATCGAGGTGAGCACGCCTGCTCCTCCCCCTCCCCTACCTCTGCCTAGATAGAGTCCTTCAAATTTTAGTTGCATCAAATAGTTAGGGTTCATCTATGGGTGGAAATGAATTGGATACAGATGCGGCTGGGATTTTTTCTTAGGTGATGTTTTCTTAAATGATGAATAAACACTAGTGTAATGCATAATAAAACGAGTAAATTTGACCTTCTTCTATTTAGTTAGTAAGAACTAGGTACTAATTAGGTGATTTTTTAGTTAAAGCAATTTTTCCCGCCTCGACGTGGACGATGCCTATCCCGCATCCTCGTCGTCGAGTCGGCGGAGGACGACACCTGCTTGACCAGATCGGCCATGTCCGGGACTGGGCTCCGCCGGGGTGGTACTGGGAGGCGCTACCTACCGGGGGCGCAGGTTGGTGAGGAGCCAGCCTGTCGTTGACCCGAACCTTCTTTGGTGGCGGTCGCGTGGGCCAGTGATGATCCAGAGGCTCGAGGACTCCGCGGAGGTGGTGCGTCACCGTGTCAGTGAGGAGGACGCGCACGTCCGTCGCTACTTGTTTGCGTTGGAGCACAGGCCATTCTCCAATACCTGGCAGGTTCTCCGGGGATCTCACTGGAGCTATGATCCCGTGACGGTGCCTTCTCTGTGGGTGTCCACCGCCCGCGCCGATACCCGTCGTGTGCTAGAGTTTTAGTTGTATTAGTGATGTTATATGTATGACACTATTCGTGATGTATTAGTGATAATATTCGACGATGTACTGACGCATGAGATGATCTACTTTTGCTTATTGAATGCATGCTAATTTGAGTCCTATAAGATATTTTGAAATGTATATCTTGTGTTGCTCAATATCCAAGTGGCCGGTCATGTTTGCAGGTTACACCTTCGAGTGGCCTATGTTTTGCCGGAGTGTTGATTCATTTCCGTTCCGGCAAATTTCAGGCGCTCGATATGCCCTATTTTAGGAAAGGTCATGCCGGATTTTTCCGTGAATTTTGGCATGACTTGTGCTAGAATATGTAGGAAATATCGAGTGCCCCGGATTTGTGTGTTGAGTATCTTGGTAGTTGTCTTCGATCGATTTTCAATTAATGTTTTAACTATGAACATAGGAAATGCCTGACGACGAGAAGGATTTCGGTATTTGCAAATACTGCGAAGACGAGCGCGGCCTGTGCGACGGAATCTTCCTAGATGATGATAGGCGCTTCAGCATCAAGCTGGACGAGAACTTCGAAGTGGATACAGTAAGTCACAACGACAAGTCTTTTTTCGTAATTAAGCATGACATCTGCTTCAATTGCTTCAACTTATATTTTTTTTACTGTTCTACTAGCGTATCCCCTGCCATGCAAGAGTTTTTGTATTGGATAAGATAGGTTTCAGTCATAGTATGAAGGAAAAGAAAGTTTACTTGAAGACCGAGCATGGTTATATTTTCCATGCGAAGTTATACAATTCAGACGACTACACCTATTTTAGATGCAAAACATGGCGAGCACTATGCAAGACTTATGCATTTGAGCCTGATATGGTTATCACCTTTGATATACGTTCGAAAGATTATATTGAAGGTAATACCGACATCTGGGGCGATGTGTAAATGCCTCCAGTTATACCATTATGTAAGTTTCTCAACCATATTTATGTCTTTGATATTGTTTATTCAAAAATAGTTGACAACTAATTTGTATTGTCAGCTTATTTCCGTGCAAGCAAACATGTCCAGCGCTTGGTGGACAGGACCATATACTGTCCTGGGGCTGAACTCAACTGCGAGGAGCTCAGTCATTATGTTTCATGGCTTGAGGATCTTGATACTTTCAAGACAAATTTTCTTCCTGCATTTAGAAATGTTAGTACTGAAAATGTGCGACCAATAGTGTTCGTAATGAACTACGGTCACATCTATTTAGGAATGATGGTAAGATTTTTACTATTTGTCATCGGTGCATCTTTTCCATACATTATTTTTGAAGCTAAACTTCATTGCTAAGTATGTTACCGTACGATGTTCTTCAACAAGGACTCCCAATGAATGTTGTGCCTTATGGGATCAAGACTAAAGGTACCATGAGTATTATCAGCTTACGGCCAAGATATCCTACAGATTACTTTAGTGCATTCAAGATTAGCGACGGATGCTTAATAGTGCAAGACTGGACCAAATATGTGATGGGGGAGCGCAGAGAAGTACTAGGGGGCAGCAAACAGATGCGCTACCCACGATTAGGAGACAGGTTCATCTGCATGCTCCAATTTGATCAAGGAGGAGAGCTATATATGTTTTATGTTATTTTACCTAAGAGAGAGCAGCAGGAGTGATTAGCTCGCTAGAAATGAGTTTGAGGATGATGATGTGCTACACTATTACTGTGATGAAAAAATAGCTAGTGTTGGTGGTAATGACTATGATGATTATTATTAGCTAGTGTTAGTGCTGATTAAATAAATACTGTTGGTGGTAATGACTATGATGATGATTAAATAGCTTGTGCTGGCGGATTAGATTCAAGTGGAGGCAACATGTTGTGCACATCGAAAGTACTACTAGTCCAAACTAGATCAAGTTTGGATTAGTAGTATACTTTTGACATGCACCACATATTGCCTCCACTTGAACCTAATTCACCTTCATTTAATACACTGTTATGGACATAATGATGTAAACCTCATAACAGCTGGTATTGTACCAATATTTGTATGATGGCGCATAAATACACTAAAAATAAAAAAATAAAAAAAATACTAGTAGCGATGGAAAGAAAACACACTTCAAGTAGATACCTTAGCAGTAGCGCGGTTGTGAACAAGCGCTGCAGCTATTTGTCCTAGCAGTAGCGCGTGATGGCATGCGTTACTGCTAAGCAATAGTTGTAGCGCCTTATTAGTAGCGCGGCCACTCGCGCTACTAGTGGGCACAAAACACGCGCTACTGCTAGGGTTTTCCCTAGTAGTGAGTGACGGGGATGGATCTGTTGGAGGTGTACCTCATTCGAAGGATCCAGCCCCTGCAAGCCCGTGAACAACCCATGTGGATGTACTTGGGCCCAGAGGACACCGCTCGAACCAACCCGGAGGAGGTTGACGAGGAGACGGTGGCCCAGTGGCCCCGAAGCATTACAATCAATAAGGACAACCCCGGGGGGGGGGGGTCCAGGAGGATTCTGCCATTCGACGCCAACAATGCTCCAGGAGAGGTCAGGCTCAAATATCCGAGTGTTTTCCCCTTTGTTTTGCAGTTGTTCTTGAATCCGACTCATATATACAACTTGTGTCCTGTAGGTTTTCACCAAGCTGCACTCGATGCCCAACGGAGAGTAGTACCAGGAAGGAATTGACAGTGACAGTGAGGGCAGCGACGACCAGTACGCCGAAGATAGTGAAGATGAGAGCGAGGACTCGAGCAGCAGCAGCGAAGAAGTCGACTCACCGGCCCGCTCAGAGCGTCATTCCAAACAATTGCAAGACCCTGCAGGGGGACGCGGCAAGGCTACTACGTCGAGTGCCAAAGTTCCAAAGCGCACTCGAACGTCAACTCCCGAGCCGTCAAAAAAGGTTGCAAAGCAAGCCAAAGTTGCCCCGCTCAAGCCTCGGAAGGCCCTGCCTAAGATCAAGGTGGTTGTGGCCGTGATTTCAGCGTAAGAATTTCTTTCTTGCGTTCCTCTGTGTTATTGTGAACTCATTTGCTTGTTTGACCGAGTGAAGTCTGGAACTTTCAGTGTTGCTACTATGTCTGCGACATCCAAGGACATTGACGAGGAGCGTGGTGATGCGGAAACTGTAGATGCGGCCACCTCTTGGGAAGCTATGGTTTCATAATTGTGCATGCGCTCTGTTAATGAACTTTTTGGTCGACTGAAACTTCACTGCCGAGTGTTTGCAGCACCAACAAATATTATTCAACTCCCTGACGATGATGACGAGGATGTGCCTCTGAAGAATACTGGGAGGAGAGGAAGAACTTTGAGCAGGAGGGTTCCTGGAGCTAGAATGCCTCGCTCGTCGTCTGAACCTGTGGTCCAACAACTCAACGATCCAGTACGGGCTTCAGTCTTCTTTGCCAATTCTCTGTCGACTGATCGACCTTCAGCGTCGACAGCTCCGGCTTCGGAACCAATTGCACAAGTTCAGGCTTCTACTCCACCGGCCCCGTCACCTGTTCCATCATCTCGCATGTTTGTTGTGTATCCCGTCCCAAAGGATCAAGTAGGAGCTGCCAAGGAGGCCATGATTCAGGAGGGTTGAATGATGGACCGACTGAAGGTGGTATATGATACCAGCAAGGCCGCATATGATGCCAGCTTTGCTCTTCAAGCGAATGTCCGAGTAAGTGGAATTGTAAGTTAATTTCCGATTGGTTTCTCTATCTTGGCCTTTGTTTTGTTCGGACATGCTCTTTGCAAACTGCTGCTTTATTATTCGTAAGATGTCCATACATCCATCTTGAGTTTGCAGCTTGCATCTGTTCACACACTGGGTGTTTTCTTTTCACTTTCTAGCTCTTTCACTTGAGTCGGCCAGGTCGCGTCGAGTGAAAATCTTGGTCCAGTGGGGGCAGGCTAAGTGCACCCACTGCGTGTAGTCCCCGAGACCGCTGTTAAATGTTTGATTTTGTGGGGGTCTTTTCGAAATGCTTGCTTATAGCACTTCCACTCGACCTAGACAGGTCGTGTCAAGTGGGAACTGAACAAGTGGGGGCACGCTAAGTGCATCCACTGCGTGTAGTCCCCGAGACCACGGTTGACTGCGGGCAGTCGGTGGCGGTCTGAGACCCAAAGATGCCGTTGTAGTTTAGTTTTTTTATTTCTCCTTCCACTCGAGCTGGGCTGACCATGCTAAGTGGGATATGAAACCAGTGGGGGCACGCTAAGTGCACCCACTGGGTGTAGTCCCTGAGACTGTTGTTGGATGTTTGATTCGGCAGCAGTCTTAGAACCCTTTTGCTATGTAATTCATTCTTGTATCTTCCATTCGGAAGTAACTGTCGACTGCCTTGCCTTGCTGTTATTTGCAGAAATCCTGTGAGCTTGGGACTCAGCATGTTACCTTGGAACAGGAGAAAATCCAACTCAAGCTCGATCTGGATCTAGCCAAGGTAGTCCTGGCCATCTCAGGCCCGGCCTTGTCGGCCCACCCAGGCCCGACCCTAAAATCCAGGGCTAGGCCTGATGGGCTTGCCCATGGGCCGGGCCTGGGCCTGAGTTTTGAGCCCACCAGCAGGTCCTGGATGGGCTTGGGATTGGCATATTGGCATTTTAAGGAAGAGGCCCGGTCCACGGCCCTAAGCCCTAAGGGCTTTTCAGGGCTTTTTACTAGATGGGACGGGCTTGGGCTTCAAAAGTAGGCCCGATGGTAGGACCTGGGAGGGCCTGGGCCTCAGTTTTCTGTCATGGGCTTTTTTAGGCACGGTCAAAGCCCGGCCCGGCCCAGCCCATGGCCAGATATAAGCCAAGGTGAACTTGAATAAGGCTCAAGATGAAGTAGCAATTATGGGAGGTAACAACTCGTTGACTGCATGCCTTTTCATTTTCCCTTTCTATCCTTTGAACCGAGTGATTCCACTCGAACAGATGTGCATAATGAAAATCGTCAACTCCAAGCTCGTCTGAAGAAAGTTATTTCTTTAGACAAAATGAAGTAGGCTCTGGAACAGAAGGATCTTGATCTTGCTGCAGCGCAGAGGACGGTTCGTGAGAAGACTTAACTTGCCGACCGAAAGCTGGCTTCAGTCAGAAAGTTGGAAGATGAGAATGCTAAGCTAAAACTTGTTGTTGACGAGACGAAAAAAGAGGCTGTGCAGCTGAAGGAGGAGAAGGTAGCTTTGACTCAGAAGAGGGATGAGCTGGAAGCTTTTCTGGGTGGTCTTGCCAAGAAGATGTTCCTTATGCTTGAAGGTACTCCCTTTCGTCCGACTGACTGTAAGAACTTTCCCACCATGTTGCTGCCAATTCACTATCTTTCCATGTGTGCAGAATTCTGCCAGAACTTTGAGGATGAAACCGGTCGGATTGAGACTGGACTAGACCCCATCAACTCCCCTATCAAGGATGAAGCTGCCATGAACATGCTGCGATAGGAAGCTCGACTTGCCAGTGTCTTGGACTATGTTGCCCGACTGAAAGTGGCAATGTCTCTGATCGACAAGGAACTCTGGACAATACTTCTGAATGACCCCGAGTCACTAATGACTCGACTTAATAGCATCCCTGACCGAGTGCGGGCATGGAAGAAGTCAGCTGTGCGCTGTGGTGCTGATGTGTCTCTTTCACTCGTCCGTGTTCACTTCAGGAACGTCAAGGAAGAGAAGTTGAAGGCTCTGCAAGTAGCCAACACCAAGAAGCATCAATTCCAATCCTTCATGGAGACCTTCATCGACGCGGCCACTCGCATTGCAGATGGTATTGACTTGGATGCATTTGTCGAGCCAGCAAGTCCTCCTCCTGATGAATGAAAAAAACTTGATGATTTATTTGCCTCGGAATGCCGAGTGATTTTGTAATCGTTAAAACTCCTTCGAGCCTGATGCTCGAGGACTTTTGCTTGCGACATTGAACCCTGCTGAGTTTATCCGAACTTGGTGGTTTTATTTGAATGCAGTTGCTTCGTTTCCACTGTTCTTTGGATTTTCTTGGTTTGAGTGAATCTGGGATCGCAACTGTTTCTCTGAGTGAGAGGGTTGCTCTACACTTGGAGTCGACATTGTACTTGTGGCGCAACTCAGAGTGCGTTTAGACGTTGTACTTGTGGTGCAGCTCAGAGCGCATCCAGACGATGTACTTGTGGTGCAGCTCGGAGCGCATCCAGACGTTGTACTTGTGGTGCAACTCAAAGCGCATCTAGACGTTGTACTTGTGGCGCAGCTCAGAGTGCATCCATACGTTGTACTTGTGGTGCATCTTAGAGTGAACCTTGGAGTGTTTTTGAAACTTAGGCGAGTACGGGATCGCAGCTAAGCCCCCCGAGTGAGAGGATTGCTCTTCGCTCAGAGTGTTTTTAACTTAGGCGAGTACAGGGTCGCAGCTAAGCCCTCGAGTGAGAGGATTGCTCTTCGCTCAGAGTGTTTTTAACTTAGGCGAGTACGGAGTCGCA
>NC_041389.1:530769308-530868973 GCF_002162155.2 Triticum dicoccoides | reverse complement strand
TTAACTTAGGCGAGTACAAGGTCATAGCTAAGCCCCCGAGTGAGAGGATTGCTCTTCACTCGAAGTGGTTTTAACTTAGGCGAGTACGGGGTCGCAGCTAAGCCCCCGAGTGAGAGAATTGCTCTTCACTCTGAGTGTTTTTAACTTAGGCGAGTACGGGGTCGCAGCTAAGCCCCCGAGTGAGAGGATTGCTCTTCACTCAGAGTTTATTTTGAACTTAGGCGAATCGGGTTCACGGATAAGCCACCCACTAGGGGATTTGAACACAAGTATATGCGAAAACAATCAATTTGCGACTGCGGAAATCATGTCTTTGATAAACAATCTGAAAAGTACTTCTTATTACATCTCGACAATCCAAGTGTTTTCAGGTATAAAAGCGGTGGAGCAGATCCGCGTTCCAGGAGTGCGACCCATCCTTCTTCTTGCCAACGTTGTAGAGGTGATAAGATCCATTGTGAAGCACCTTAGTGACGATGAAGGGGCCTTCCCAGGCAGGGGCGAGCTTGTGCGGCCGTTGCTGATCCACTCGGAGCACAAAGTCTCCTTCCTGAAACGCACGAACCCTAACGTTTCACGCATGGAATCGACGGAGATCTTGCTGATAGATGGTCGACCAGATCAAAGTCATCTCCCTCTCCTCTTCCAGAAGATCAACAACGTCTTGACGTGCTTGTGCGGCTTCAGCTTCTGAGAAGAATTCCACTCGGGGCGCATTGTGAAGCAAGTCGCACAGAAGCACTGCTTCGGCTCCATATACCATGAAGAAAGGAGTTCGACCAGTCAACCCATTGGAGTTGTCCTCACACCCCACAAAACGGAAGGCAACTCAGTCACCCAAGCACTCGCTGCATGCTTGAGGTCGTGCATAAACCGGGGTTTTAGCCCTTGCAGGATCAAACCATTTGCTCTTTCGGCTTGCCCATTCGACTGCGGTGCGCAACGGATGCGTAGTCGACCCGAGTGCCTTGGGAAGCACAGAAAACTCTAAATTCATTGGAATCAAAGTTTGACCCATTATCTGTCATGATGCTATGCGGAACTCCATATCTGAATATTAACTCTCTGATGAAAGTGATGGTTGTGCTAGAGTCGAGGTTCTTGATGGGTTTGGCTTCAATCCACTTAGTGAACTTGTCGACTACCACAAGCAGATGGGTGAAGTCGCTTCTGCCAGTCCTCAAGGGCCCAACCATGTTGAGTCCCCAAACAGCAAATGGCCAGATGAGTGGAATAGTCTTCAAGGCCAACACTGGCTTGTGGGACATGTTCGAGTAGAACTGGCAACCTTCGCACTTCTCAACTATCTCTTTAGCCATTTCGTTTGCCCGCGGCCAGTAGAATCCTGCTCGGTATGCTTTGGCCACGATGGTCCATGAAGACGCATGGTGACCATAGGTCCCCGAGTGGATCCCATTTAGGATCAGTCGACCCTCTTCTGGAGTGATGCACCGCTGAGCAACACCAGTCACACTTTCTCTGAAAAGTTGATCGCCTATAACTGTGAAGGCTTTGGATCTGCGCATGATCTGACGAGCCTCATCCTCATCTTCTGGGAGCTCTCTCCTGAGCAGATATGCAATATATGGCACTGTCCAGTCGGGGATGATTACCAAAACCTCCATAATTAGGTCGACCACTGCCAGGCTTCAACTTCAGTCGGGTTGATGGAACTTATTGGTTTTGGGGGCTCCTCTGTAAAGGGATCTTCTTGAACTGACGGGGTGTGGAGATGCTCCAAGAACACATTACTGGGAATAGGCTTCCGAGTGGAACCTATTTTCGCCAGATCATCAGCAGCCTGATTCTTGAGTCGGGGTATGTCGTGGATCTCTAACCCTTTGAACTTCTTTTCTAACTTTCTCACTGCATTGCAGTATCCTGTCATGGCAGGGCTCCTCATATCCCACTCCTTCATCACTTGATTTACCACCAAATCTAAGTTGCCGTAAACCATCAGGCGGTGGACGCCTGGTGAGATGGCCATACGCAACCCATATAAAAGTGCTTCATATTCAGCTTCATTATTGGAGGAATCAAAGTGAATTTGGAGAACATAACTGAGCTTATCGTCTCTTGGGGACACCAGGACTACTCCGGCTCTGGAACCATCCAACATCTTAGATCCATCAAAGAACATGGTCCAATGCTCCGAGTGAACTGGAGTTGGTTGCTGTTGCTCATTCCACTCTGCCAAGAAATCTGCAATTGCCTGAGACTTAATTGCTTTCTTTGCTTCGACTTGATATCCAGAGGAAGGAGTTCAATTGCCCACTTAGCCACTCGACTAGTTGCGTCTCGATTATTCAAGATCTCTGACAAAGGAGCGTCACTGGCGACTGAAACTGAGTGATCTGTGAAGTAATGTGCAACTTTCTTTGTGGTCGGATAGATTCCATAGACAAGCTTCTGGTAATGCGGATACCTTTGCTTGGACGGAGTCAAAACTTCAGAAATGTAATACACTGGGCATTGAACTTTATAGGCTTTGCCTTCTTCCTCCCGCTCAACCATGAGCACTGTGCTGACAACCTGTCCAGTGGCTGCAATATATAACAACAAAGGCTCTTTGCTGACTGGAGCAGCAAGCACCGGCTGGGTGGAAAGTAGGGATTTGAGCTCTACGACGCTGCTTCAGCTTCATAAGTCCATTTGAATGTATCAGACTTTTTCATTAGTCAGTAAAGAGGCAATGCCACCGAGGCGAGAAATGAATCGACTTAGTGCAGCCAAACAACCCGTAAGCTTCTGAACATCATGCACACGCACAGGGTGTTTCATTCGGACGATTGCTCCAATCTTTTCTGGGTTTGCGTTGATTCCTCGTTCGGAAACAAGAAAACCGAGCAACTTCCCTCCCGGGACTCCGCATGTACACTTGGATGGATTAAGCTTGATGTCATATCTTCTTAGGTTGGCAAAGGTTTCAGCAAGGTCAGTCAGCAGGTCAGAACTCTTGTGTGACTTGACCACGATATCATCCATGTATGCTTCCACGTTTCAACTGATTTGAGTGAGCAGGCACTTCTACATCATGCGCATGAACGTGGCTCCAATATTCTTTAGACCAAAAGGCATGGTAGCATAGCAAAAACACCCGAAGGCTGTTTTTATTTCATCAGGTCCATACAGACGGATCTGATGGTACCCGGAATATGCATCCAAGAAGGATAAACGCTCACACCCCACCGTCGATTCGACAATATGATCGATGCGGGGGAGAGGAAAATGATCTTTCTGGCAGGCCCGATTGATATGCTTGAAGTCAATACACATTCTAAGAGAATCATCTTTCTTAGGGACCATGACAATGTTGGCGAGCCACTCGGAGTGGTAAATCTCGCGGATGAACTCAGCTGCCAAGAGCCGAGCCACCTCCTTCCAATCACCTTCCTCTTTTCCACGGCGGACCGTCGCAGATGCTCCTTCACTTGTTTTGCTTTTGGGTCGACACGCAAACGGTGCTCAGCCAGCCCCCTGGGTACACCCGGCATGTCAAAATGTTTCCATGCAAAGATGTCCTAGTTCTCATGGAGGAACTGGATGAGCGCGGCTTCCTATTTGCTATCGAGTGTCGTTGATATATGAGTCGGAGCTGCATTGGGGTCTTCCAGGTGGATATGAATAGGTTTGGTTTCTCCAGCCGATTGAAATGCAGATTCTAAAGCAGGCTTCTTGGACCACAGCAAATCACTCGGATATGCAGTTTTCTGGTATTCCTGCATCTCCACAGCTGCCGTCTGCTCATCAGCAATCTTGCAGCCCTTCTGAAGGCACTCTTCTACTCTCTGTCTGTTTCCTGTGACTGTGATCGCACCTCTAGGACCAGGCATCTTCAACTTGAGATACACATAACATGGTTGAGCCATGAAACGAGGATATGCGGGTCTGCCCAGAATAGCGTGATAAGCACTGTGGAAATCCACCACCTCAAATGTCAACCTTTTCTTGCGGTAATTCTTGGAATCACCGAAAACCACATCAAGAGTAATCTGCCCGAGTGACTTTGCCTTTTTTCCAGGAATGACACCGTGGAATTGCATGTTGCTCTCACTGAATTTGGACATCGGAATGCCCATCCCCTCAAGGGTCTCAGCGTACAGAATGTACAGCCCACTTCCACCATCCATAAGGACTTTAGTCAGTTGGGTGCCCCCAATGACTGGGTCGACCACCAGCGCTTGCCGCCCAGGAGTAGCAACGTGTGCTGGGTGATCAAATTGGTCGAATGTAATGGGAGTCTTCGACCACTTCAAGTACGTCATAGTTGCCGGAGCAACCATATTCACTTCCATGTTAATGACTTTGAGTTGACTTTTGCTTTCTACGTTAGCAAAAATCATCAAAGTAGCATTGACCTTAGGGTAACCATCATCTTCCTCTTTTTCATTCTCTTTATCAGATTCTTTCTCACTGGACTGATTCTCTCGGAAACTTTGAATCTGGAGTCTGCACTGCCGAGTGGTATGTTTAGGTTGAATCAAGTTACCCTTTTCGTCTTTCTTAGCGTGAATGTAACATGGCAGGTCCAGAATGTCCTAGCCCAACTGATCCGTCACCTTCTTGGGTTTCCACTGTGGTTTGGGATTTCCTTTGAACTTCCCTCCTCCTGCATTCAGGACTGCGCCCTCAGCAGGACCTATAGGTTCAGCTTTACGTTTTTGCTTTCGACTGGAATTTCCAGCCCCGGAGTCCTGGATGACTGTTTTTCCTTTGCCATTGCGGAGTCGGTCTTCCTCTTGCCATTAGCGTACTGAGTGGCTATTTCCATCATTCGGGTCAGAGTCATGTCTCCGAAATGATCGAATTTCAGTGTAAGCTCTATGTATCAGACGCCTTCTTTGAAGGCACAAACCGCCTGGTGATCTGACACATTTTCCACCGTATGATGAAGGGTAGTCCATATATGGATGAAGTCTCTCAAAGTTTCATTCGGCTTCTGAACACAGTGTTGTAGTTCAGTCAACCCAGCAGGTCGCTTGCAAGTGCCTTCAAATGTTTTGATGAACACTCGGGCCAAGTCATCCCAGCAGAAAATACTCCCAGGGGCCAACTGAGTCAACAGGCTCTGGCCGAGCCCTCAAGCATCAGGGGGAGGTGCTTCATGGCGACATCGTCATTGCCTCCGCCAATATGCAAAGCCACTCGGTAGTCTTCCAGGCAGGTGTCTGGCTTTGATTCACCAGTGAACTTACTCACGCCCGCTGCCAACCTGAAGTTGGGAGGGATCTTAGCTGATCGGCTGGCCAAACTGAAACACTCGGGCCCAGAAATAAACACTCTGTTTCCAGTCGGACGATCTCTGCCTTGCCCTTCTCTATTTGCTTGGCCTCTGTCGACCAAACCTTGCACAAGGAGTGACCTTGCGTCGAACCCCGGCTCTCTAGGGTCGACAGGGACTCTTTGCTCGTCACCATACGGGTGCCTATCATCATACCTCCGGAGCGCGTATGACCCGCCCCTCGGAGGGGGCGTAAGCACTCGATGGTGGTCATCACGGGAAAACTGACGATCGTACTGCCCGTGGCCTCGCCCCAGGTACTGATCCAGGCGGGGACCATGATCTTCCTGACACCTGGGCGACCTCGGATTATGGGTCGACTGAACTGTGTCTGCAACCACTGACCTACTATGAATTCTATTACGTGACTGGGAGACATCAGAATTCTGTTCCCCAGCAGCTTTAAGCAATGTTTGGATCTACTCCAAACCTCTACCAGCTTCTGAACGTGACGGCTGAATTGACTCTGCTATGCGTGCTGCTGCTGCAACATTTTGGATCGGAGTACGGTATACCTGAGTTTTAGTCGGAAACAACCGTCACGCGCATCAACTGGATTCGGGGATCCGGTAACGAGCGCGCTCTTCGAGTGCCTTCTGCAAATTCTCCAAACGCGTACGCTTAGCCAAGGTGGCCAAGCGCGCAGCCTCCAAGGCCTGAGCCTCGGAGGTCTCCCCAATGATGGGGGTCTGGAGCGCCTGGACGTTGCGACGATGCAGCTCTTCCCTCTGCTCCGCAGTGAGGGCCTCGGGGACGTACTCATCATGATCTTGTGATGGGCTGGCACCGCCATCGCCGCCGTTGCAACGAAACCCAGGCGGACCATGCTGGGAGTTGACCACGAGGACTTCCGCCGCTGGATCATTGCTCTCGCACTTGGGGAATCCGAGTGACCAGTCGGCAGATCGAACAGATCGTAAAGAGATTCATTGGGCTCAATCGCCGCAACTTGAGGGGTGGCCGATTGGCGAGCCACCGCATGCTTCACCCACCGCTGGAGCCACGAACGGCTGGACCGCTTGCGACGGCGAATAACGGGGAGCGATGATGCCACCAGAGCCGGCCGATACTAGGTTGGCGGCTGTCAAAGAAGAACTCTGCAAGCACTCACGCGGAAGTGCGTCGCCCCGCGGACGGGGAGGGCCTCAACATCGAGGGGAGCTTCTTGAAGCCAGGCAGAGTCGTCGGCGATGAAAACAAGCGCACCGAGACGGATCTCGCGGCCCAACGCCAAACCACCGCCAGAAACCATGTTAACGGAGAACGAAATTTGCAACCTCACCGAAAGTCACTTAGACACCTGCCCCACGGTGGGCGCCAACTGTCATGGGAATAGGTCTGACAGTAAGAATAGGGGTGTCGTGGGAGTAGGTCTGACAGTAAGAATAGGGGGTACATAGGAGGAAGCAAAGTCCTAGCTACGGCGAGGTTGTACACGCGAGTTTACGAGTTCAGACCCCTCTCGGAGGAGGTAAAAGCCCTACATCTCGGTGCCCTGAGGCTTTGTCGACTAGATTATGCGTGGATGTTACAAGGGGTGCGAACCCTTGTGCCTGAGGAGGGGGTGGCTTATATAGAGTGCGCCAGGACCCTCGCAGCCCTTAGTTACACAGGGTTCAATGTGAGCTAACATAGGGGCATTACTGGTAATGCTAGCCATTAATGTGCTTTAAGACTACAGAGTGAACTTCTGACAGTTGCCATCCTGGGGTGACTTTAGATCTTCTGTAATCTGAGTGGTTCTTCATATGGTCGAGTGACCTTGCTGTGGTCGAGTGGAATTGGGATATCCGAGTGGAGTCTACTTCAAGGTGATTCCAGTCGGTACTTTTTGTTCTGTTGGTCTTTGCATGTCTTTGATTATCTGCCTTAAGCCCTCATGTTTCCTCTAGGGTTTCCTCTAGGGCTTTTCCTCTAGGGTTTCCTAGAGTCCACCGTTTCCTCCGGCGCCGCCGTCGGAGTCCACCAACAAATCCAACGTCGCGGTTAGCGATCAAGACCGACAAATCATACGGTATCGCCCTAGTGTTCTGCTCGACGGTGCTGCATGGCGGATCGGGGCGCCCAGGTGGTCGGGGGAGGAAAGAAGGGAGGACAAGGTGGGCTAGGGTTTGCTGTAGCTGAGGGCGGCATTGGAGGAAGTTTAATGGAGGCTGGGCAGAATTCCGGTGCGGGTGCGGATGGACCAAAGGAAAAGGAGGAGGCCGTGGCCGGAGATGCAGATCGGGAGACTGTAGATCGGGAGGAGGTTGATCATGGATGGGAGCAGTTTGGTCCGGAGCCGGAGTTGGAAGACATTTTCGAGGGTTTGAAACTCCATGGGGAGGAAGAGGAGGACCTGGATCTCTCTGGGGAGGTTGAGGAGCTGATTAAGGATGTGTGTTGGCTCTGCTTGTTTAGGGTACATACTATGAGGCCGTTCAGTCATGCGGCGTTGCTGAATTCAATGAGGAACGCCTGGGCCTGCGCTCAGGGTGTCACTTTCAACATCAAAGGGCCAAATCTGTTCTTGGCTCAGTGCCATTGTCTGGGGGATTGGAAGCGTGTCATGGAGGGAGGTCCCTGGCAATTCCGTCGAGACCCGGTTGTTATTGTAGAATATGATGGATTCACTAATGTATCCGAGTACGCTTTGGATATGTATCCTCTGTGGGTGAGGATTAAGGGTTTGCCTGATGGACTCACAAGGAAAAGGGAGCTAGCGGAAAAAGTTGTTAAGAAGGTGGGAGAGCCGCCGTTCACGGTGGTTGTGAATGAAGGGAGAATTAATCCATCTAGCCACTTAAGGGTAAGGGTGTTTATGAACGTGCAGAAACCATTGGTGAGATTCGTGAGTATTATGCTCAAAGAGACAAAAAGGTATCCTGTTACTTATGAAAAGCTTCCGGACTTCTGTTTCTTTTGTGGCTGCATGGGCCACGTGGTGGAAGAGTGCGGTGACGGGATTCATGATCCATCGGAATGTGATTGGGGAGATTGATTGCATTGGAGTGTTGAGCCGGTAATGGCAGGAGGTGGTGTAGGGCGTGGCAGAGGAGGCGGCTCAGCAGGTTTCGGTGAGGGAGGAGCTAGACGGGCTGGTAGAGGAGGAGGTAGAGGAGTAGGAAATCCAGGAGAAAGGGGGAGTGTAGATAGTCGGATGGCTGGAGGAGCAGAGGTGGTTGGCCAGAAGGTTGATAGGAGCGGGAATTTGGTGTCAAGTGCCCCTAACCTTGGGGAGGAGGACCTCAGGACCGCTCGTAAAAGACTCATGGGGGCTGATGGAGCTGTGATGGTTCGTGGCCAACCAGTGCCGAATCTTGCTGGTAAGGTACCGAACACGGTGTTGCTACTGGAGAGTGGAAGTGGGACAGGGGAAAATGTGCATGCTCCGTCGTCTACGCCGGGCAAGACACAAGTTGTGAAGAGGAGGAAGCAAGGGGAGGAGAGGGAGGATGTTGATATGACAGAAGAGGCGGCCTCCCGCGAGGAGGACCGACGGGCTCAATGAATATCCTTAGTTGGAACTGCCGGGGAGGGGGGAATCCCCGGACAATTCGTGAATTGGTGACTATCTGCCAGTCGCATTCCCCCAGCTTGGTGTTTTTGTGTGAAACAAGGCAGAAAGCTGATAGAATGAAGAAGGTGCGAGGGAGGATTGGTTTGAAGGGTTTTGTAGGAGTTGACAGTAATGGCATGAGCGGTGGTCTTGCGTTGTATTGGCATGAGAATTATGAGGTGGTCATCCTGGACAAAGAAGAACATTTTATTGATGCAACAGTCCGTGTTCAGGAAGGGGCAGCCCAATGGAGGATTACTTTTATATATGGTGAACCGCGAGTGGAGAACAGGCATCGTATTTGGTCAAAAATTGAACAATTAAAAGTTGTGAACGATTTACCCTGGCTAGTGGTGGGTGATTTCAATGAGGCCATGTGGGGCTTTGAGCATTTTTCAGCGACACCACGGAGTGAGCCACAAATGATCGCTTTCCGTGATACGTTGGAGATCTGTGGTCTTGTCGACCTAGGTTTTGTTGGGACCCCGTTTACGTATGATAATAAGAGGGGAGGAGGAGGCAATGTGAAGGTGAGGCTAGATAGGGCAGTGGCTAATAACGCTTGGAGGAATTTGTTCGCTTATGCTACGATTCTTCATGTGCCATCACCATGCTCGGACCATGTGGCACTTGTTTTTAAGGGGTCAGCTGATCGAGGACCGAATGAGGGGAAGCAGCGGAGGTATGAACTTTTTTGGGAGAGGGACGGAGCCTTATCGGAGGTGATTAAGGAGGCTTGGGAGGCTGCGGGAGGTGTTCACAACATGGCACAGCTGAGAGATGCGCTAACTAAAACAATGACAGCCCTGCGTCTCTGGAGTAAAAAATTTGGTAATGTAACTCGAGAGCTAGCAAAATCTCGGTCCCAGCTAGAGGAGTTGATGTGTATGAATGCTGATCGCCAAGATATAGCTCGGGTGACGGATAAGATGAACGAGCTTTTGTATCAAGAAGAGATGCTTTGGTTGCAGCGTTCGCGTATTACGTGGCTGAAAGAAGGGGATAGAAACACAAGATATTTCCATAGTAAGGCAGTATGGAGGGCAAGAAAGAACAAGATACGTGAACTTACGGACAGCGTTGGAGTAATACACTCGGACCTTGCTGGTATGGGAGAGTTGGCGAACATGTATTTTCATGATATCTTCACGGCTGATCCGACGCTTAATGCGGCGCCTATTCTGGACCTAATAAACCAGGTGGTGACGGAAGAGGATAATACTAAGCTATGCTCTCCTTTTACTGATAAAGAGATTTCGGACGCTTTGTTTCAGATTGGTCCTCTAAAATCTCCAGGTCCAGATGGCTTTCCTGCGAGATTCTTCCAGAGGAATTGGAGTACCCTCAAGGAGGGGGTTTTGGCAGCGGTAAGGGATTTTTTAAGTACAGGGATCATGCCGGAGGGGGTGAATTCTACCTCAATTGTTCTTATCCCCAAAATTCCCAATCCAGTGAGAATCATAGACTACAGACCAATTAGTCTGTGTAATGTTATCTACAAGGTGATCTCAAAGTGCCTGGTGAATAGGATGAGGCCTTTATTGGATGATCTCATATCCCCTGAGCAGAGTGCATTCATACCAGGGAGGATGATCACGGACAATGCACTTGTTGCGTTTGAATGTATCCATCATATTAAGCAGGAGAATGATCCCACAAGGAGTTTTTGTGCGTACAAATTGGACTTATCAAAAGCATACGATCGAGTTGATTGGGTCTTTTTGAGGCAAATGATGCAAAAGCTAGGTTTCTCTCAGCGATGGGTTGACTGGATAATGTCTTGTGTCACGTCGGTGAGGTACTCTGTCAAACTTAACGGAACCTTCTTGGATTCATTTGCACCGACGCGTGGGCTTCGGCAAGGAGATCCGTTATCACCGTTTCTTTTCTTACTAGTGGCAGATGGACTTTCTGCATTACTGAGGAATAAAGTGGCCACAGGGGCCATCACGCCGGTGAAAGTGGCTAGACGAGGACCGGGAGTGTCCCACTTATTGTTTGCTGATGATACGGTGTTGTTTTTTCAAGCAACAGGTGATGAAGCACGGGAGGTCAAAGCCTTGCTAGATGTTTACAGTACGGCGACAGGCCAGAGCCTAAACCCTAACAAGTGCTCTATTCTGTTTGGGGATGCTTGCCCCGTGGCGATACAGGAGGAAGTACGAGCAGTGCTTGGGATCACCAATTTGCTTTTTGAGGAACGGTACCTGGGTCTGCCGACACCGGAGGGTCGGATGTCTAAGGGCCGTTTTCAGAACCTGCAAACTCGTTTAACCAAGCGATTGATACAGTGGGGTGATGGCCTTCTTGCACAACCGGGAAGAGAAGTGTTGATTAAGTCAGTGGCACAGGCGCTACCAACATATATCATGGGTGTGTTCAAGCTACCGTTTTCCGTTTGCGATGATCTCACTCGCATGGTGCGGAATTTCTACTGGGGATCGGCAGAGGGGAAGAGGAAAGTACATTGGAAGAATTGGGATGATCTCATGCAGCCTAAGGAGAGGGGAGGTCTTGGCTTCCGTGATTTCAGGTTGTTTAATCAAGCATTATTAGCTCGGCAGGCGTGGAGACTTATAACCAAGCCGGATAGCCTGTGCGCTAGGGTTTTAAAAGCGAGGTATTACCCGGATGGTAAGTTGGAAGATACAGTGTTTTCTGGCAACGGTTCATCTTCATGGCAAGCTATATGCCATGGGCTGGATTTGCTAAAAAAGGGTCTACTGTGGAGAGTTGGGGACGGGACAAGCATAAGGGTTTGGCGAGATAATTGGATACCTAGACCTTACTCTTACAAACCGATCTCTCCGCAAGGGCGATGTCGCATTCGTTTTGTGTCCGGTTTTCTGAATGCTAATGGGTCATGGAATATGGAGCTGCTTCAGGCTTTCTTTGTGGAAGCAGATGTACGGGAAATCCTGAAGATCCGCGCCTCGCCTAGGGCGATGGGAGATGTTATCGCTTGGGGCCCTGGTTACCATGGCAGCTTCTCGGTTAAGTCTGCATATGAGTTGGCCTTCGATGAGGATCATCGTGATACTGCGTCCTCGTCTAGCGCTTCTCCCTCTGGTCGACGCGCCTGTTGGGACTTCATTTGGAAGTGCAGTGCTCCGCCAGCAGTTAAACACTTCGCTTGGCGGATGGCCACTGATGCCCTTCCTACCTGGAAGAAGAAACACCGGATTGGTTTGGAGACTACGAGTATTTGTCCGGTGTGTGGTGCTGAAGAGGAAGATAATTTTCATCCGTTTGTTCGATGTCAGCTAGGACGGGATCTTTTCCTGGCTATGGCTAAGGTATGGAGGATACCTGACATAACTTCTATTCTGAATAACGGAAAGGAATGGCTGCTACATGTGTTGAGTCCTCTTTCTGATCTTGAGCGCAGGATGGTACTGATGATCTTTTGGAGAAGTTGGTTTGTTCGTAATGAGCTTACTCATGCGAAGCCTGCCCCGCCAATGGAAGTATCAACACGTTTTCTGCAAAGCTACTTGGTTTCGTTGTCGGGTATAAAGCAAAACCCACAAACTGATCCGGTCAAGGGGAAAGCTTATATTGAATGGCAAGGCTCTACGAACAGGCGGAGTGATGCTGCAGTCCAAGAAGAACGAAGATGGACGAAACCAGATGAGGGTTGGTGCAAGGTTAACACCGATGGCTCTTTTGCTGTGACCGGCGAAGCTGGGGCGGGGATGATCCTGCGTGATCATCTGGGGGCCATCAACTACTCGGCTTGCAGGGTCTTGTACTCGTGCAGGGACCCCCTTGAGGCGGAACTTTGCGCATGTATGGAGGGCTTGTCTTTGGCAATTCAGCGATGTGATACGCCACTAGTGCTGGAGTTGGATTCTTCTGAAGCAGTCATGCTCATATCAAGCTCTGAGATCGACCGGTCGGTATACTCATCTATTGTCAGAGAGATTAAGCATCTGTTGGGTCTGAGGAAAACTTGTATTTCCCTTATATCTAGATCTCAAAATAAGGCTAGTGATAGTTTAGCTAGTTTTGCTAGAACCCAAGGTAGGACCATGACTTGGTTAGGAGCGGGTCCAGTTGAAGTTTTGGAAATAGCTACTGATGATTGTAAGGATCCTGTGATTGATTAATTAAGTGCTATTTTCACCCGAAAAAAAAAACTATTCAACCCGGTGCATCTGGGTTAAAGAACATCTTTCTTTAACCGGGTAGGAAGGTCAACAACAATGGATGAAAGTGCTGCAGAGTGTCCTATCACATACATCCAGGAGGCGGGTTGCAGGTAGTCAAATGCCGGAAAGATACATTGTTTCAGGACCCTCTTAGCTGGTGAACATTCACCGGGAGGATGGCATTTGCAAACAATTTCAATGAAAATTTTAGTTGTAGAGGCTTGGCAAATTCTTCAGACTAGCATGGCAATGCCTTTCGAGAGAAGGCAATTATTTTGAGAAACTGTCATCGTTTGATCTCGATCAAACAGCTGCGAGTGCATTTGCTAGGAGTTCCTTCCCATCAAACGTTCGTCAGTTAGCACTACCTTGTTGCCTCAACAGTTTTGGGGCTGCGGTTGTGGCAGTTGTCCGTCCAAAATATCTTCCACAAGAAATTTGTCCTTGCATCAAGAATTAAAAGCATGCATATCTCCTGGATGTTTTCCCATCGTGCTCTCAGTCGGTTCAAAAACAATATCGTGCCAACGTGGATTTTAGTTTGGTTTGGTTTTCGACTGAACCTGTATGTACATGTACATATTCAGCATGGACAAAGTTGATGTTTGTGTGTTGCAATTTCCATGTCTCCCACGGCACTGATGGTGAACACGACGAGTACATTTCGAAAGTAGAGGGAAATGCGTATCTATTATCAAGTGGCGTCTGCTGAATATGGTACAAGATGGTCTGACATGTCTATCAGAGGAAAGGTATTGGTGGTTAGCCCAGTTCAACAAAATTTCAAATCCAAATTGATGAACCTGGACTGCCCCAAAGAGCGGACAGCGCACACGCATAGGCACAGCTGAGGAGGATATGGTCAATTGGCTCCTCGATCGGACTGGTCGCAGATCGGGCATGGCGCCAAACGCAGCAAAACCCTGTCGCGTCGCGCTTATCTATCAAACGTCCAGCACATGTTCCTAATCGACAGTCACGCAAAGAAGCGACATGATGGTGGAGCTCCTCCGCCGCAGGGGATGCTTCCATGCCCGCAGACAGGGCATTGTACACAGACATAGCGGAGATAACAGAAGTTCAGAGAGTAGAACATATATGAGACAGTTATCATCACTTCGGGCCTCCTCCCAAAATATTATCATAAGCATGATCCATGATCTGTATGATCATAGAAAGAACAATTATACTCTCTCTGTAAAGAATTGTAAGAGCGTTTAGATCACGACTCTATCGTGAGTTCGTGGCCCATATATTCTATGATGCCCAACAGAAATAGCCTTATTTATTCGGGTTGAAAATGCTTGGACAGCTAAGTTAGCCCAAGTTTTATTGAGAACTAAACAAGGCTAAGATGATACATCTGGAAGAATTTAACATGTGACTTCAGATGGAAAGATCTCGATAAACTTTCAGCATAGTTGGCCTTTCTTTGGGTGAAGGAGTTAGGCACTCAAATGCCACGGAGATGCACCGTCTCACTTCTTCCTCCCCAGCTTCGGGTTGTGGAAGTCGTTTGTCCAAAATTTCTTCCAGTAGAAACTGGTCCTCGAGTGAAGAATGAAAAGCCTGCAAATCTCCAGGGTGTTTGCCCATCAACACCTCAAGCACCACAACGCCAAAGCTATATACATCACATTTCTCTGTAACTAGGGAAGTGTAGGAACATTCTGCATCCAACACAGGAACATAAGAATCAAGAGTATGCATCAGTGCAGAGCATTCCGTCTAACACAGTATACTAGAGAATATAGTATTGCATGGAATAAACATACCAGGTGCTATGTAGCCGTAGGTCCCTGCTAGTGCACTCCAGTTTGACGAATCAGGTTTTAACATTCTTGCAATACCGAAGTCCGAGACAAATGCTTTGAAATCAGTATCTAGTAAGATGTTTCTGCTTGTGATGTCTCGATGAATTATGGGTGGGTGAACATCATGATGGAGGTAAGCGATGGCTTGAGCCAGATCTCTTATTAAAGCTGTCCTCCTTTGCCAGTGGAACTGGATTGCTAGTTCTTCATTTCTTAAGGTTGAAGCTAGATTTCCTCTCTGTATAAACTGGCACACAAGGAACCGGAACCGCGGATGAGAACAATATCCATATAGCTTGACGATGCTGCGTTGGCGAATTGTTGTTAACATTTCAATCTCATGCCGGAATCTTTCTTCATCTTGTGCCTCTTCATCGCCTGCATGGAGTTTCTTTACTGCGACCACTTGTTCATCTTGAAGTTTTGCTTTATAAACACTGCCGTATGATCCCTCTCCAATGCAATGTTTCTTATCGAAATTGTCAGTTGCATTGATAATATCTTCAAATGCTATTCTGCCATCAAAGCTCCATACAGAGAATACATCCCTTTTGCTCACATCATCAGTATTTTGAGGTACTTTCTTGCGGCAAATCATAAAGGCTATCACACCTGCTGTTATTGAAATAGTAGCGACAAACATAGTTAGACTGACTGGTAGTATAATCTTTTGGTGCTTTCGCCTATGATCTGCAGGGGGCAAATCACAAGGAGACAGTCCAACAAGGTCTCCACAAAGACCTTTGTTGTGGAGAAACCATTCAGCTGATGCATTCTGGATCCCATTTGGGACAGTGCCTTCAAGGAGGTTATATGCAACATCAAATATTGATAGGCTTTGCATGCTTGCAATGGAGGCAGGGATTGCACCACTGAATTGATTGTGTGAGAAGTTTACATACATCAGCATCTCTAGGTTGCTGAGTTCTGACGGTATTGGTCCGCTGAGACTATTCATGCTAAGATCAAGCATTCTTTGCAGGGAAGCTAAATGGCCCAAACTACCAGGAAGACTTCCACTAAGGCTGTTGTTATTCATATGTAATGACTGCAGTTTCAAACAATTTCCCATCTCTTCTGGCACTTTACCGCTCAACAGGTTGCTTGAGAAATCAAGAATCTCAAGATTGCTAAGTTGGCCGATTTGCTTAGGGATCTGGCCAGATAGTTGATTGTTTCTTAAATCCATCCAATAGAGGTTGCTTAACTTGCCAATTTCCGGTGGTATCTCACTGGTCAACCTATTGAAACTCAGTTTAAGCTTTCCAAGATTTTTCAGCACCCCAACCTCAGAAGGTATACTGCCTTCTATCATATTGTGTGCAAAATTAATACTTGTCAAGTTTTGACATGAGCCCCAATTCGGCGAGAGCTGCCCAACAAATCTATTTGAAGATAAATTGATCGTATCGAGGTGTGGATACACACCAAATGCTTCAGTTATGTTTCCCTCAATATAATTATTGGCGATCATGAGCGATGTTAATGAACTGCAATCCCTCAAGCCTTTTGGGACAGGACCATCTAGATTGTTGTTATGAACTTGTAAAACCTGTAGCTTTTTACTTTGGCACAAATCTGGCAAGTGTACGATCAGCTGGTTGTCATCCAGTGCAATGACGACTAAATTGGTAAGGTTGGACAGTGCTGGAGGCACAGGGCCGGAGAGCTGGTTGTTGAACAGTCGCATTTGTGTCATCTTGACCAATTTTCCATAACTTGGAGGGATTGAGCCGGACAATTGGTTTTCATAGGACATAAGATACTCCAAATTTAGCAAATTTCCAAACTCGGTCGGCAATTCCCCGGAGATACTATTGTTATGTATTATTAATTGTTTGAGTGAAGACATGTTCCCAATACTTGATGGCACTGATCCAACTATCAAATTGTCCGAGAGGGCAAGGGTTTCCAGATTCACGAGATTCCCAAACTCATGAGGGATGGATCCGGTTATGTGGTTACCAAAAAGAGAAAAATAGGTCACTGAAGTAAGATTTCCAGCAACACTAGAAGGAACAGGGCCGGTCAAATGGTTATCTGACAAGTCCAACCCAATCAAGCTCGAGAGCATCCCAAACTCTGCCGGTATTGGACCAGTGTATTGGTTCCGATATGCTGTCAGGTATGTGAGCACTGTCAGGTTACCAAGGGAGGGCGGAATTGTGCCGCTCAGATTGTTTTTCTCCAAGTGTAGTTCTTGCAGGGTTTGGATGTGTCCTAGTTCTTTAGGTATGGGTCCTGACAGACGATTATCAGAAAGGTCCAGATAGTCGAGGTTGGTCAGGTTTGCAAGGGCGGAAGGTACATGGCCAGAAATGTCATTAAGGCTCAAATCCATCTCTCTCATGTTCTGAAGCTGTCCGAGGTGCCAGGGGATGTTACCCGAGAGCCTATTCCCACGTAGATAAAGAAAACCAAGTCTTGAGAGATTACCTAAAGCAGGAGGGATTTGTCCGGTGAGATTGTTGCTGGAGAGGTCCATCCCTGTGAGCTGTCCAAGGTTGCAGAATGATGCAGGTATGTGCCCGCTGAGCTGATCACCAGAGAAGTTGAGGGTGGAAAGCATGGAAAGAGAGCCGATGCCTGGAGGGATGGCACCGGAGAGATGGTAGTTGTCGCTAAGATCGAGGTTGACAACGTAAGGGAGCGACTGGAATCTCAGTTTGTCCAGTCGCCCTGCAATGCTGGCACCATCAAGGGAAATTCCTGTGATGACCTTCACCATGGTTCCTCTGCTTGACAGAGTGTCCCCGCAGGTGATGCCGGTCCAGTTGCACGGGTACATGCCGTCGTCTCCCCAGGTTCCCAGCTGGTGCTTGGAGGAGTACTTGATGGATGATTTCCAGTGGAGAAGCGCCCCAGCTTGGGATCTTAGCGAAGTGCCGCGGCGTGCTGCTGCTGCAGGCGTGGCGCGGCCCTCGGCTTGCCCGGAATTAAGGAGAGGCAGCAGCAGGAGGAGCAATGCAAGAACTAGGCGATGTAGCAGCGTTGGCACCATGGAATTCGCCATGATCTCACGACGTATTAGGAATATGACTGCATAGGCCAAGTGATCATGTAAACTGAAGTTGTCCCACAAGTCTAGCAGCAAGACACACACAGGCGAAAAAATATGGTCAAGGAGATAGAGAGAATAAGCGCACCTCTTGCGTCTGAGAGCAGAACGCCGAAGCCCGGTGATGGTGGTGTGTGAGTTGGGTACTCCTACTCATCTGGTTCGGTTCTCCAGGGGTTTATAAACACATGTAAAGCAGCCTAACACTCCTACCCACTTGCCTCTCACCTGCAACGAAGACCTTGGCTGAGTCCAATCTGGCTGGCATAATTTTCTGCCATTGATGCGGTCTAAGCTTTTCGGTTTCAGATAATTGTGCATGCTTTCAGTCCGCTCAAAAGAAGAATAGAATATCAATGCTTGTCATGTGGACGTTGATTATTGCTTGGTTTTCCATGCGTCAACAGGAAGTGAACTTAATTGCATAGTTGACTGTATTCGACATGGACAGTGTTGACATTTGTGTGTGCAAATGACATACATCTTCAACGGCTAGCTACGCTGATGGTGAATGCAGTTAATGCAGTTCAAATGGAGGAAATGACATTCAGACGTGACACTCGTTTGGAATATGGTAGAGGATGGTCTGAACTCTGAAACGATTTTCAGAGGTAGTGATTGCGGCTCCTCCTTTTCAGCCTGTGACTTGGGGCATCTCCAACAATCTATTACTACTATGACCGTCACTAAGGGGGAGCAAGCAAACCCCATTCAAAGTAACAGCTTCCCCAACAGTCGGTCTCTCTATCTTGTCACCAAGACAAACGCCACCAACATCTGCATATATGATTGATTTGTGGGAACCTACAATCTACTTTAACTTTGTGGCCTATACTGTTTTGTTAGAACTCAATGCATTCCCATCCCGTCAGCAAGAATCCTCGCCTGACATCCACCAAAAGAATTTAGGAACTCCCCTGAATGTTCCTAATCTAGGAGTTGCCAAAGTACTAGTACTAACCGAATGTCCACTGACCACTGAACTTTCAGTAAGCAGAACTGAAAAGACTCACCCAGATGGTCATAGATGAAATTGGCCGCTGGAATCTCTCGAACCTTCTGCGGAAACCAATCTGGTGTGAGGAGAAGACCACCTAGCGGCGGAAGTGCAGCCGCCAGTGCCGTCGATGAGCAGCAGCAGAGGAGCGCCCCCTCCTCCCACTGAGGCCGCGCCCATCCTGTACCATCGCAACGCCTAGTCTCTCCTTGCGGCGAGCCATCTCCAAACGCGCGGATCTTGGAGGCAGGTGGAGTGGGGCGAGGACGTCGTTGTAGCGGGGAAGACGGACGGCGACAGGCCGGAACACGGAGGAACAGGCGGCGGGATGGGGAAGGAGGTCAGGGGAAAGTGACCCGATTAAAAGCGGTTGGCGGGCCCTGTTGACGATTTACTTTTATTTTTACTTCCTCCGTTTTTATTTATACTCTGCCTATTAGGTTTGACTGAAGTTAAACTTCATAAAATTTGACCAAATTCATAAAAAAATATGAAACTAATGATATTAATTTGTTATTGTATATGTTAATATTTCTGTCTCTAAACTAATGATATTGATTTGTTATTGTATATGTTAATATTTCTGTCCCTAAACTAATGGTATTGATTTGTTATTGTATATGTTAATATTTCTGTCTATAAACTTTGTCAAAGTTTACAAAGTTCGACTTTGACCAAAACTGATATGCAGAGTAAATAGAAACTAAGGGAATACTAGTAACATGCTCGTGCATTGCAAGGGAAGGAAACAAAATCACGCCTCATACACAAACTCGATGAGATCAGCAAATTCCTCGAAACCTTTCATGATGTCGTACAATAAATAACATGATAAATGGTGTTGCGCCAAGACATAAAAGGTGGGACGATTCTTTAAGTATACTAAGATGTGTCACAAGCATTATTTTTTATTGTTGGTATATGCGTTTGCAACTGTTATCCGAGCTAGGACTTAATTTGGTTGCAAACATATTATACATCTTCATAAAAAAACAATCAATTTGTGAGGACATACATAATGAATGTTCACGGTTGCATATCAACTTGATATTCTTAGAAAAATCTTTATGGGCAGAATTTCAAATAATATGAAAACCAACATTAAACCATTAGCTACGTAAAGCTTGTATCAACAATTTAGTGTAGATCATCTCATATAGGTTGGTTATTATGCACTTGGTGAAATAGAATTATGTGCATGTTATGATCTTTAGCATATGGTAGGTGGTAGGAATGATAATCGCCCATGAGGAAATAATAGCTTTAATAAGAGCATCAATCTTGTCATTTAAAATGGGTAGGAAATACATATAATATTAATTAAGCGTGCAACATAAACATAATTTTCAAAATGGTTAACATGCAAGATAATATCATATTTAGAATCTACATATTTTTCTGAGCGATTTTCATATATAACATACTAAATTTGGAATCAGGGTTTGAAAGATATAATATTTTTTTAGAAAAAATACTTGAATCTGCAAAAAACAAATTTTGAAAAAAGCAGCCGGGCCGACATTGCACTGTGTAGCCCATCTGCTACGCGACACACGGCGAGGTAGCTCTATATTACGCCTATTAAAATTGGGGGAGAAAAGGCAGAAAAGGGGGAGGAACCTGTTGGGGAACGTAGTAATTTCAAAAAAATTCCTAAGCACACGCAAGATCATGGTGATGGCATAGCAACGAGAGGGGAGAGTGTTGTCTACGTACCCTCGTAGACCGTCAAGCGGAAGCGTTATGACAACGCGGTTGATGTAGTCGTACGTCTTCACGATTCGACCGATCCAAGCACCGAACATACGGCACCTCCGTGTTCAGCACACGTCCAGCTCGATGACGTCCCCCGGGCTCCAATCCTGTGAAGCGTCGGGGATGAGTTCCGTCAACACGACGGCGTGGTGACGATGATGATGTTCTACCGGCGCAGGGCTTCGCCTAAACTCCGCGACGATATGACCGAGGTGGAATATGGTGAAGGGGGGCACCGCAAACGGCTAAGGAACGATCCGTAGATCAACTTGTGTCTCTATGGGGTGTCCCCCGCCCCCGTATATAAAGGAGCAAGGGGGGAGGCCGGCCGGCCCCTTGGGGCGCGCCAAGGAGGAGGAATCCTCCTCCTAGTAGGAGTAGGACTCCTCCTTTCCTACTCCTACTAGGAGGGGGAAGGAAGGGGGAGAGGGGGGAAGGAAAGGGGGGCGCCGCCCCCCCTCCTAGTCCAATTCGGACCAGAGGGAGAGGGGGCGCACAGCCCACCCTGGCCGCCCCTCTCTCTTTCCACCAAGGCCCATGTGGCCCATTAACTCTCCAGGGGGGTTCCGGTAACCCCCCCCCCCCGGCACTCCGGTTTTCTCCGAAATCACCCGAACAATTCCTGTGTCCGAATATAGTCGTCCAATATATCAATCTTTATGTCTCGACCATTTCGAGACTCCTCGTCATGTCCGTGATATCCGAGACTCCGAACAAACTTCGGTACATCAAAACTTATAAACTCGTAATAAAACTGTCATCGTAACGTTAAGCGTGCGGACCCTACGGGTTCGAGAACTATGTAGACATGACCTAGAACTATTCTCGGTCGATAACCAATAGTGGAACCTAGATGTTCATATTGGTTCCTACATATTCTACGAAGATCTTTATCGGTCAAACCGCATAACAACATACGTTGTTCCCTTTGTCATCGGTATGTTACTTGCCCGAGATTCGATCGTCGGTATCCAATACCTAGTTCAATCTCGTTACCGGCAAGTCTCTTTACTCGTTCCGTAATACATCATTTCATAACTAACTCATTAGTTACAATGCTTGCAAGGCTTAGGTGATGAGTATTACCGAGAAGGCCCAGAGATACCTCTCCGACAATTGGAGTGACAAAACCTAATCTCGAATTATGCCAACTCAACATGTACCTTTGGAGACACCTGTAGAGCACCTTTATAATCACCCAGTTACGTTGTGACGTTTGGTAGCACACAAAGTGTTCCTCCGATAAACGGGAGTTGCACAATCTCATAGTTGCAGGAACTTTGTATAAGTCATGAAGAAAGCAATAGCAACATACTAAACGATCAAGTGCTAAGCTAACGGAATGGGTCAAGTCAATCACATCATTCTCCTAATGATGTGATCCCATTAATCAAATGACAACACATGCCTATGGTTAGGAAACATAACCATCTTTGATCAATGAGCTAGTCAAGTAGAGGCATACTAGTGACACTATGTTTGTCTATGTATTCACACATGTATCATGTTTCCGGTTAATACAATTCTAGCATGAATAATAAACATTTATCATGATATGAGGAAATAAATAATAACTTTATTATTGCCTTTAGGGCATATTTCCTTCAGTCTCCCACTTGCACTAGAGTCAATCATCTAGATTACATAGTAATGATTCTAACACCCATGGAGTCTTGGTGCCGATCATGTTTTGCTCGTGAGAGAGGCTTAGTCAACGGGTCTGCAACATTCAGATCTGTATGTATCTTGCAAATCTCTATGTCTCCCACTTGGACTTGGTCCCGAATGGAATTGAAGCGTCTCTTGATGTGCTTGGTCCTCTTGTGAAATCTGGATTCCTTTGCCAAGGCAATTGCACCAGTATTGTCACAGAAGATCTTCATTGGTCCCGATGCACTAGGTACAACACCTAGATCGAAAATGAACTCCTTCATCCAGACTCCTTCATTTGCTGCTTCCGAAGCAGCTATGTACTCCGCTTCACATGTAGATCCTGCCACGACGCTTTGTTTAGAACTGCACCAACTTACAGCTCCACCGTTTAATAAAAATACGTATCCGGTTTGCGATTTAGAATCGTCCGGATCAGTGTCAAAGCTTGCATCGACGTAACCATTTACGACTAGCTCTTTGTCACCTCCATATACAAGAAACATATCCTTAGTCCTTTTCAGGTATTTCAGGATGTTCTTGACCGCTGTCTAGTGACCCACTCCTGGATTACTTTGGTACCTCCCTGCCAAACTTATAGCAAGGCACACATTAGGTCTGGTACACAACATTGCATACATGATAGAGCCTATGGCTAAAGCATAGGGAACTCCTTTCATTTTCTCTCTATCTTCTGCAGTGGTCGGGCATTGAGTCTGACTCAACTTTATACCTTGTAATACAGGCAAGAACCCTTTCTTTGCCTGATCCATATTGAACCTTTTCAATACTTTATCAAGGTACGTGCTTTGTGAAAGTCCAATCAAGCGTCTTGATCTATCTCTATAGATCTTAATGCCCAATATGTAAGCAGCTTCACCGAGGTCTTTCATTGAAAAACTTTTATTCAAGTATCCTTTTATGCTATCCAGAAATTCTATATCATTTCCAATCAACAATATGTCATCCACATATAATATTAGAAATGCTACAGAGCTCCCACTCACTTTCTTGTAAATACAGGCTTCTCCAAAAGTCTGTATAAAACCATATGCTTTGATCACACTATCAAAGCGTTTATTCCAACTCTGAGAGGCTTGCACCAGACCATAGATTGATCGCTGGAGCTTGCACACTTTGTTAGCTCCCTTAGGATCGACAAAACCTTCCGGTTGCATCATATACAACTCTTCTTCCAGAAATCCATTCAGGAATGCAGTTTTGACATCCATTTTCCAAATTTCATAATCATAAAATGCGGCAATCGCTAACATGATTCAGACAGACTTAAGCATCGCTACGGGTGAGAAAGTCTCATCGTAGTCAACCCCTTGAACTTGTCGAAAACCTTTCGCAACAAGTCGAGCTTTATAGACAATTACATTACCGTCAGCGTCAGTCTTCTTCTTAAAGATCCATTTATTCTCAATGGCTTGCCAATCATTGGGCAAGTCAACCAAAGTCCATACTTTGTTCTCATACATGGATCCCATCTCAGATTTCATGGCCTCTAGCCATTTTGCGGAATCTGGGCTCATCATCGCTTCCTCATAGTTCGTAGGTTCATCATGGTCAAGTAACATGACTTCCAGAATAGGTTTGCCGTACCACTCTGGTGCGGATCTTACTCTGGTAGACCTACGAGGTTCAGTAGATACTTGATCTGAAGTTTCATGATCAATATCATTAGCTTCCTCACTAATTGGTGTATTTGTCACAGGAACTGATTTCTGTGATGAACTACTTTCCAATAAGGGAGCAGGTACTGTTACCTCATCAAGTTCTACTTTCCTCCCACTCACTTCTTTCGAGAGAAACTCCTTCTCTAGAAAGGATCCATTCTTAGCAACGAATGTCTTGCCTTCGGATCTGTGATAGAAGGTGTACCCAACAGTCTCTTTTCGGTATCCTATGAAGACACATTTCTCCGATTTGGGTTCGAGCTTATCTGGTTGAAGTTTCTTCACATAAGCATCGCAGCCCCAAACTTTAAGAAACGACAACTTTGGTTTCTTGCCAAACCACAGTTCATAAGGCGTCGTCTCAACGGATTTAGATGGTGCCCTATTTAATGTGAATGCAGCCGTCTCTAAAACATAACCCCAAAACGATAGCGGTAAATCAGTAAGAGACATCATAAATCGCACCATATCTAGTAAAGTACGATTACGACGTTCAGACACACCATTTCTTTGTGGTGTTCCAGGTGGCGTGAGTTGCGAAACTATTCCGCATTGTTTCAAATGTAAACCAAACTCGTAACTCAAATATTCTTCTCCATGATCAGATCGTAGAAACTTTATTTTCTTGTTACGATGATTTTCCACTTCACTCTTAAATTCTTTGAACTTTTCAAATGTTTCAGACTTGTGTTTCATTAAGTAGATATACCCATATCTGCTCAAATCATCTGTGAAGGTGAGAAAATAACGATATCCGCCACGAGCTTCAACATTCATCGGACCACATACATCTGTATGTATGATTTCCAACAAATCTGTTGCTCTCTCCATAGTACCGGAGAATGGTGTTTTAGTCATCTTGCCCATGAGGCACGGTTCGGAAGTACCAAGTGATTCATAATCAAGTGATTCCAAAAGTCCATCAGTATGGAGTTTCTTCATGCGCTTTACACCGATATGACCTAAACGGCAGTGCCACAAATAAGTTGCACTATCATTATCAACTCTGCATCTTTTGGCTTCAACATTATGAATATGTGTATCACTACTATCGAGATTCAATATAAATATACCACTCTTCAAGGGTGCATGACCATAAAAGATATTACTCATATAAATAGAACAACCATTATTCTCTGATTTAAATGAATAACCGTCTCGCATCAAACAAGATCCAGATATAATGTTCATGCTCAACGCTGGCACCAACTAACAATTATTTAGGTCTAAAACTAATCCCGAAGGTAGATGTAGAGGTAGCGTGCCGACCGCGATCACATCGACTTTGGAACCGTTTCCCACGCGCATCGTCACCTCGTCCTTGGCCAGTGCTCGCCTATTCCGTAGTCCCTGTTTCGAGTTGCAAATATTAGCAACAGAACCAGTATCAAATACCCAGGTGCTACTACGAGCTCTAGTTAGGTACACATCAATAACATGTATATCACATATACCTTTGTTCACTTTGCCATCGTTCTTATCCGCCAAATACTTGGGGCAGTTCCGCTTCCAGTGACCAGTCTGCTTGCAGTAGAAGCACTCAGTTTCAGGCTTAGGTCCAGACTTGGGTTTCTTCTCTTGAGCAGCAACTTGCTTGCTGTTCTTCTTGAAGTTCCCCTTCTTCTTCCCTTTGCCCCTTTTCTTGAAACTAGTGGTCTTGTTGACCATCAACACTTGATGCTCCTTCTTGATTTCTACCTCCGCAGCCATTAGCATTGCGAAGAGCTCGGGAATTGTCTTGTTCATCCCTTGCATATTATAGTTCATCACAAAGCTCTTGTAGCTTGGTGGCAGTGATTGGAGAATTCTGTCAATGACGCTATCATCCGGAAGATTAACTCCCAGTTGAATCAAGTGATTATTATACCCAGACATTTTGAGTATATGCTCACTGACAGAACTAATTTCCTCCATCTTGCAGCTGTATAACTTATTGGAGACTTCATATCTCTCAATCCGGGCATTTGCTTGAAATATTAACTTCAACTGCTGGAACATCTCATATGCTCCATGACGTTCAAAACGTCGTTGAAGACCCGGTTCTAAGCCGTAAAGCATGGCACACTGAACTATAGAGTAGTCATCAGCTTTGCTCTGCCACACGTTCACAACATCTGGTGTTGCTCCTGCAGCAGGCCTGGCACCCAGCGGTGCTTCTAGGACGTAATTCTTCTGTGCAGCAATGAGGATAATCCTCAAGTTACGGACCCAGTCCGTGTAATTGCTACCATCATCTTTCAACTTTGCTTTCTCAAGGAACGCATTAAAATTCAACGGAACAACAACACGAGCCATCTATCTACAACAAACATAGACAAGCAAAATACTATCAGGTACTAAGTTCATGATAAATTTAAGTTCAATTAATCATATTATTTAAGAACTCCCACTTAGACAGACATCTCTCTAGTCATCTAAGTGATCACATGATCCAAATCAACTAAACCATAATCGATCATCACGTGAGATGGAGTAGTTTTCAATGGTGAACATCTCTATGTTGATCATATCTACTATATGATTCACGCTCGACCTTTCGGTCTCCGTGTTCCGAGGCCATATCTGCATATGCTAGGCTCGTCAAGTTTAACCTGAGTATTCTGCGTGTGCAAAACTGGCTTGCACCCATTGTAGATGGACGTAGAGCTTATCACACCCGATCATCACGTGGTGTCTGGGCACGACGAACTTTGGCAACGGTGCATACTCAGGGAGAACACTTCTTGATAATTTTTAGTGAGAGATCATCTTAAAATGCTACCGTCAATCAAAGCAAGATAAGATGCATAAAGGATAAACATCACATGCAATCAATATAAGTGATATGATATGGCCATCATCATCTTGTGCTTGTGATCTCCATCTCCGAAGCACCGTCGTGATCACCATCTTCACCGGCGCGACACCTTGATCTCCATCGTAGCATCGTTGTCGTTTACGCCATCTATTGCTTCTACGACTATCGCTACCGCTTAGTGATAAAGTAAAGCAATTACAGGGCGTTTGCATTTCATACAATAAAGCGACAACCATATGGCTCCTGCCAGTTGCCGATAACTTTGGTTACAAAACATGATCATCTCATACAATAAAATATAGCATCACGTCTTGGCCATATCACATCATAACATGCCCTGCAAAAACAAGTTAGACGTCCTCTACTTTTTTGTTGCAAGTTTTACGTGGCTGCTACGGGCTGAGCAAGAACCGTTCTTACCTACGCATAAAAACCACAACGATAGTTCGTCAAGTTGGTGCTGTTTTAACCTTCGCAAGGACCGGGCGTAGCCACACTCGGTTCAACTAAAGTTGGAGAAACTGACACCCGCTAGTCACCTGTGTGCAAAGCACGACGGTAAAACCAGTCTCGCGTAAGCGTACGCGTAATGTCGGTCTGGGGCGCTTCATCCAACAATACCGCCGAACCAAAGTATGACCTGCTGGTAAGCAGTATGACTTGTATCGCCCACAACTCACTTGTGTTCTGTTCGTGCATATAACATCAACGCATAAAACCTAGGCTCGAATGCCATTGTTGGGGAACGTAGTAATTTCAAAAAAAATTCCTACGCACACGCAAGATCATGGTGATGGCATAGCAACGAGAGGGGAGAGTGTTGTCTACGTACCCTCGTAGACCGTTAAGCGGAAGCGTTATGGCAACGCGGTTGATGTAGTCATACGTCTTCACGATTCGACCGATCCAAGCACCGAACGTACGACACCTCCGTGTTCAGCACACGTCCAGCTCGATGATGTCCCCCGGGCTCCAATCCAGCGAAGCATCGGGGATGAGTTCCGTCAGCACGACGGCGTGGTGACGATGATGATGTTCTACCGGCGCAGGGCTTTGCCTAAACTCCGCGACGATATGACCGAGGTGGAATACGGTGGAGGGGGGCACCGCACACGGCTAAGGAACGATCCGTAGATCAACTTGTGTCTCTATGGGGTGCCCCCGCCCCTGTATATAAAGGAGCAAGGGGGGAGGCCGGCCGGCCCCTTGGGGCGCGCCAAGGAGGAGGAATCCTCCTCCTAGTAGGAGTAGGACTCCTCCTTTCCTACTCCTACTAGGAGGGGGAAGGAAGGGGGAGAGGGGGGAAGGAAAGGGGGGCGCCGCCCCCTCTCCTAGTCCAATTTGGACCAGAGGGAGAGGGGGCGCACGGCCCACCCTGGCCGCCCCTCTCTCTTTCCACCAAGGCCCATGTGGCCCATTAACTCTCCCGGGGGGTTCCGGTAACCCCCCCGGCACTCCGGTTTTCTCTGAAATCACCCGGAACAATTCCGGTGTCCAAATATAGTCGTCCAATATATCAATCTTTATGTCTCGACCATTTCGAGACTCCTCGTCATGTCCGTGATCACATCCGGGACTCCGAACAAAATTTGGTACATCAAAACTTATAAACTCATAATAAAACTGTCATCGTAACGTTAAGTGTGCGGACCCTACGGGTTCGAGAACTTTGTAGACATGACCTAGAACTAGTCTCGGTCAATAACCAATAGTGGAACCTGGATGTTCATATTGGTTCCTACATATTCTACGAAGATCTTTATCGGTCAAACCGCATAACAACATACGTTGTTCCCTTTGTCATCGGTATGTTACTTGCCCGAGATTCGATCGTCGGTATCCAATACCTAGTTCAATCTCGTTACCGGGAAGTCTCTTTACTCGTTCCGTCATACATCATTTCATAACTAACTCATTAGTTACAATGCTTGCAAGGCTTAGGTGATGAGTATTACCGAGAAGGCCCAGAGATACCTCTCCGACAATCGGAGTGACAAAACCTAATCTCGAATTATGCCAACTCCACATGTACCTTTGGAGACACCTGTAGAGCACCTTTATAATCACCCAGTTATGTTGTGACGTTTGGTAGCACACAAAGTGTTCCTCCGGTAAACGGGAGTTGCACAATCTCATGGTTGCAGGAACTTTGTATAAGTCATGAAGAAAGCAATAGCAACATACTAAACGATCAAGTGCTAAGCTAACGGAATGGGTCAAGTCAATCACATCATTCTCCTAATGATGTGATCCCATTAATCAAATGACAACACATGCCTATGGTTAGGAAACATAACCATCTTTGATCAATGAGCTAGTCAAGTAGAGGCATACTAGTGACACTATGTTTGTCTATGTATTCACACATGTATCATGTTTCCGGTTAATAAAATTCTAGCATGAATAATAAACATTTATCATGATATGAGGAAATAAATAATAACTTTATTATTGCCTCTAGGGCTTATTTCCTTCAGAACCTGGGATCGAACTCGGTCTCCCAGGAGAGAAGTGACGATCTAGCCAATTGGGCGCTTGAGCACTTGTGATGTTGAGGGCATAGCTCTTGATGAACCAAACGGGAGGGTCGGTGACTTGAGGAAAAGTGAATCCATTTTTGTCTTTATGGGTGGCATTGGTGAGTAATTATTGCCAAATTTGAGGGTAATTTGGTGATGGGTGGTCTGAAGAAATAGTCACTTTATTATCAGGTATATATTTGCCATGTTTTTTTGTACTCCTTTCGTTCCTAAATATAAGACCTTCTATAGATTTTAAATGGACTACACACATAGCAAAATGAGTGAATCGACACTCTTAAATACGTCTATATACAAATAAGGGAAAATCTATTTTCCTGTCGACTGGCAGTTAGCGAGAGATCCGAACGATATGTTTAGTGTTCAGTCTGATCGTGTAGCGTCGCTCCTCCTCTTCCGAACACACTGCGCGTCTTCCAATTTTTGTATCAAGCACTGCATGCCATCACACTAATCATGTGCATGTCACTTTTCCTTTTACCTAATCATGTCGCATGTCGCTTTCCTTCTTCCTAATCAGATGCATGTCGCTTTCAACCAAAACACGCCCAGCCATTTACATGCATGCATGCATGGGAAAAATGATGATGTCATCAAAGGTACTTCACAATGCAAACATTCAAAATGATATGTAGCCAAAATCGTAGGTCCAATCAAAAAAACGTATTCACATAAAAGATTCGTCGCGATAAAATCTTCGAAACTAGATCCCATATTGATATGTTTCGATGATTTTTTTTGTCAAAAGTTACCACATGTGTGCTGCGTAAGTTATCACACTTGTGGTACATAAGTTACCATTTTGTTCATCGAGAAATCTATCTTCTGAACGGTCGGAACTTCGCAACAGATCCAAACGACGTGAGGCAACGTTGTATCATGATCGGGCGGTGGTCCTTCTGCATGTTATCGCTGTCACTCCGGTGGTCCTCCTGCTATGAGCATGTCATTGTCCAACCATGATCCATCATGCATGCTTGCATGCTACCATTGCTCTCTTGCCATGTGATAACGTATGCACAAACACGATGGTAACTTTACCTTGAGGAAAAAAAGTTGTTGAAAATATACCCCGGTAATTTCTGTGTAAATAGGGGGATGATTTACGCACCGCAGATGTGATAAGTCATGTACAAACAACGTGGTAACTTCTGATCTAGAAAAAAGTTGTTGGAAACATACCACCCGGTAACTTCTGGGTAAATAGCATATGGTAATTTACGCACATCAGGTGTGGTAACTTAATTACCAACCACCATGGTAACTATTCTGCCCCGGGTGCTTTTATTTGAAACTATATACCCGGTAACTTCTATGTAAATAACATGATGATTTATGCACAGTAAAGATGATAACTCACATACAAACATCATGGTAACTTTTTGACCCGGAAAAAAGGTCGTCAAAAAGTACTCTGATAACTTATGTGTAAATAACATGGAAAAATACGCTCAACTGAGCTGATTAACTTACTTAGTCCTTGTATGGTAACTCTTTTGACCGGGGATTGTTCAAAAACACCCCCGATAACTCATGTGTAAATAGTATGGTAATATACATACACGAGAGCTGATAACTTAGTTTGCCAACGCATGGTAACTTTGACCAGAAAAAATCATCGAAATGTACCAACATGAGATCTAGTTTTGAAGGTCTTGTCACAACGTCTTTTTTATGTGAAAATGTTTTTTGTATCGGAGCGACAATTTGAGTTACAAAACATTTGCAATTTTTTTGAATTTCGGTGAAATTTTCCATGACATTAGCATTTTATATCCTCTAGGGTATGCGTGAATGTGCGCATGTGACAAGAAGGTGGACGGAATTATTTTTTCTGCCCCAATATTTCTCTGTAAACAACATGATAACATATGCTCAACTGGAATGATAACTTGTCTAGCACTCGTGTGGTAACTTTGTACCCGGAAAAAAAATCGACGGAACATACCAACATGGGATTTAGTTTCGAAGGTCTCGTTGCGACGATTCTTCTATATGAAGACAATTTTTCTAGCAGGGTGACGGTTTGGGCTACAAAACATTTTGAATTTTCATTTTAGATGGAATCTTTGCTGACATCAGCTTTTTTGTTTTATATGCATACATGTTTAAAACTGGCTGAGAATAACACGCGCATGCAATTCTCTCTTGTGGTACTCCCATGCAATTGTCTCTTGTGGTACTCCCATGCATGCATGTATTGAAGGAAATATGCCCTAGAGGCAATAATAAAGTTATTATTTATTTCCTCATATCATGATAAATGTTTATTATTCATGCTAGAATTGTATTAACCGGAAACATGATACATGTGTGAATACATAGACAAACATAGTGTCACTAGTATGCCTCTACTTGACTAGCTCATTGATCAAAGATGGTTATGTTTCCTAACCATAGGCATGTGTTGTCGTTTGATTAATGGGATCACATCGTTAGGAGAATGATGTGATTGACTTGACCCATTCCGTTAGCTTAGCACTTGATCGTTTAGTATGTTGCTATTGCTTTCTTCATGACTTATACAAAGTTCCTGCAACTATGAGATTATGCAACTCCCGTTTATCGGAGGAACACTTTGTGTGCTACCAAATGTCACAACGTAACTGGGTGATTATAAAGGTGCTCTACAGGTGTCTCCAAAGGTACATGTTGAGTTGGCATAATTCGAGATTAGGTTTTGTCACTCCAATTGTTGGAGAGGTATCTCTGGGCCTTCTCGGTAATACTCATCACCTAAGACTTGCAAGAATTGTAACTAATGAGTTAGTTATGAAATGATGTATTACGGAATGAGTAAAGAGACTTGCCGGTAACGAGATTGAACTAGGTATTGGATACCGACGATCGAATCTCGGGTAAGTAACATACCGATGACAAAGGGAACAACGTATGTTGTTATGTGGTTTAACCAATAAAGATCTTCGTAGAATATGTAGGAACCAATATGAACATCTAGGTTCCACTATTGGTTATTGACCGAGAATAGTTCTAGGTCATGTCTACATAGTTCTTGAACCCGTAGGGTCTGCACGCTTGACGTTACGATGACAGTTTTATTATGAGTTTATAAGTTTTGATGTACCGAAGGTTGTTCGGAGTCCCGGATGTGATCACGGACATGACGAGGAGTCTCGAAATGGTCGAGACATAAAGATTGATATATTGGACGGATATATTTGGACACCGGAAAGGTTCGGATGAGATTGGGACTATACCGGAGTTCTGGGAGGTTACCGGAACCCCCCGGTAAGTATATGGGCCTTATTGGGCCTTAGTGGAAAGGAGGGAGAAGGAGCAAAGGAGGGGGCGCCCCCCAAGCCCAATCTGAATTGGGAGGGGGGCCGGCCCCCCCTTTCCTTCTTCCCTCCCCTCTCTTCCTTCCCTCTCCTACTCCTAATAGGAAAGGGGGGCCAAACCTACTTGGAGTAGGTTTGCCACCCTAGGGCGCGCCTCCCCTCTTGGCCGGCCCCCTCCTCCTCTCCCCCTTTATATACGGAGGAGGGGGGCACCCCATAGACACACAAGTTGATCTAGGGATCGTTCCTTAGCCGTGTGCGGTGCCCCCGTCCACCATATTCCACCTCGGTCATATCGTCGCGGAGTTTAGGCGAAGCCCTACGCGGGTAGAACATCATCATCGTCACCACGCCGTCGTGCTGACGGAACTCATCCCCGACGCTTCGCTGGTTTGGAGCCCGGGGGACGTCATCGAGCTGTACGTGTGCTGAACACGGAGGTGTCGTACGTTCGGTGCTTGGATCGGTCGAACCGTGAAGACGTACGACTACATCAACCGCGTTATCATAACGCTTCCGCTTGACGGTATACGAGGGTACGTAGACAACACTCTCCCCTCTCGTTGCTATACCGTCACCATGATCTTGCGTGTGCGTAGGATTTTTTTTGAAATTACTACGTTCCCCAATAGTGGCATCCGAGCCTAGGTTTTATGCGTTGATGTTATATGCACGAGTAGAACACAAGTGAATTGTGGGCGATACAAGTCATACTGCTTACCAGCATGTCATACTTTGGTTCGGCGGTATTGTTGGATGAAGCGGCCCAGACCGACATTACGCGTACGCTTACGCGAGACTGGTTTTACCGCCGTGCTTTGCACACAGGTGACTAGCGGGTGTCAGTTTCTCCAACTTTAGTTGAACTGAGTGTGGCTACGCTCGGTCCTTGCGAAGGTTAAAACAGCACCAACTTGACGAACTATCGTTGTGGTTTTGATGCGTAGGTAAGAACGGTTCTTGCTCAGCCCGTAGCAGCCACGTAAAACTTGCAACAACAAAGTAGAGGACGTCTAACTTGTTTTTGCAGGGCATATTGTGATGTGATATGGCCAAGACGTGATGCTATATTTTATTGTATGAGATGATCATGTTTTGTAACCGAAGTTATCGGCAACTGGCAGGAGCCATATGGTTGTCGCTTTATTGTATGAAATGCAAACGCCCTGTAATTGCTTTACTTTATCACTAAGCGGTAGCGATAGTCGTAGAAGCAATAGATGGCGTAAATGACAATGATGCTACGATGGAGATCAAGGTGTCGCGCCGGTGACGATGGTGATCACGACGGTGCTTCGGAGATGGAGATCACAAGCACAAGATGATGATGGCCATATCATATCACTTATATTGATTGCATGTGATGTTTATCCTTTATGCATCTTATCTTGCTTTGATTGACGGTAGCATTTTAAGATGATCTCTCACTAAAAATTATCAAGAAGTGTTCTCCCTGAGTATGCACCGTTGCCAAAGTTCGTCGTGCCCAGACACCACGTGATGATCGGGTGTGATAAGCTCTACGTCCATCTACAACGGGTGCAATCCAGTTTTGCACACGCAGAATACTCAGGTTAAACTTGACGAGCCTAGCATATGCAGATATGGCCTCGGAACACGGAGACCGAAAGGTCGAGCGTGAATCATATATTAGATATGATCAACATAGAGATGTTCACCATTTAAAACTACTCCATCTCACGTGATGATCGATTATGGTTTAGTTGATTTGGATCACGTGATCACTTAGATGACTAGAGAGATGTCTGTCTAAGTGGGAGTTCTTAAATAATATGATTAATTGAACTTAAATTTATCATGAACTTAGTACCTGATAGTATTTTGCTTGTCTATGTTTGTTGTAGATAGATGGCTCGTGATGTTGTTCCGTTGAATTTTAATGCGTTCCTTGAGAAAGCAAAGTTGAAAGATGATGGTAGCAATTACACGGACTGGGTCCATAACTTGAGGATTATCCTCATTGCTGCACAACAGAATTACGTCCTGGAAGCACCGCTAGGTGCCAGGCCTGCTGCAGGAGCAGCACCAGATGTTGTGAACGTCTGGCAGAGCAAAGCTGATGACTACTTTCGGCTTAGAACCGGGTCTTCAACGACGTTTTGAACGTCATGGAGCATATGAGATGTTCCAGGAGTTGAAGTTAATATTTCAAGCAAATGCCCAGATTGAGAGATATGAAGTCTCCAATAAGTTCTACAGCTGCAAGATGGAGGAGAATAGTTCTGTCAGTGAGCATATACTCAAAATGTCTGGGTATAATAATCACTTGATTCAACTGGGAGTTAATCTTCCGGATGATAGCGTCATTGACAGAATTCTCCAATCACTGCCACCAAGCTACAAGAGCTTTGTGATGAACTATAATATGCAAGGGATGAACAAGACAATTCCCGAGCTCTTCGCAATGCTAAAGGCTGCGAAGGTAGAAATCAAGAAGGAGCATCAAGTGTTGATGGTCAACAAGACCACTAGTTTCAAGAAAAAGGGCAAAGGGAAGAAGAAGGGGAACTTCAAGAAGAACAGCAAGCAAGTTGCTGCTCAAGAGAAGAAACCCAAGTCTGGACCTAAGCCTGAAACTGAGTGCTTCTACTGCAAGCAAACTGGTCACTGGAAGCGGAACTGCCCCAAGTATTTGGCGGATAAGAAGGATGGCAAAGTGAACAAAGGTATATGTGATATACATGTTATTGATGTGTACCTAACTAGAGCTCGTAGTAGCACCTGGTATTTGATACTGGTTTTGTTGCTAATATTTGCAACTCGAAACAGGGACTACGGAATAAGTGAGCACTGGCCAAGGACGAGGTGACGATGCGCGTGGGAAACGGTTCCAAAGTCGATGTGATCGTGGTCGGCACACTACCTCTACATCTACCTTCGGGATTAGTTTTAGACCTGAATAATTGTTCTTTGGTGCCAGCGTTGAGCATGAACATTATATCTGGATCTTGTTTGATGCGAGACGGTTATTCATTTAAATCAGAGAATAATGGTTGTTCTATTTATATGAGTAATATCTTTTATGGTCATGCACCCTTGAAGAGTGGTCTATTTTTATTGAATCTCGATAGTAGTGATACACATATTCATAATGTTGAAGCCAAAAGATGGAGAGTTGATAATGATAGTGCAACTTATTTGTGGCACTGCCGTTTAGGTCATATCGGTGTAAAGCGCATGAAGAAACTCCATACTGATGGACTTTTGGAATCACTTGATTATGAATCACTTGGTACTTGCGAACCATGCCTCATGGGCAAGATGACTAAAACACCGTTCTCCGGTACTATGGAGAGAGCAACAGATTTCTTGGAAATCACACATACAGATGTATGTGGTCCGATGAATGTTGAAGCTCGTGGCGGATATCGTTATTTTCTCGCCTTTACAGATGATTTGAGCAGATATGGGTATATCTACTTAATGAAACACAAGTCTGAAACATTTGAAAAGTTCAAAGAATTTCAGAGTGAAGTGGAAAATCATCGTAACAAGAAAATAAAGTTTCTACGATCTGATCGTGGAGGAGAATATTTGAGTTACGAGTTTGGTTTACATTTGAAACAACACGGAATAGTTTCGCAACTCACGCCACCTGGAACACCACAAAGAAATGGTGTGTCCGAACGTCGTAATCGTACTTTACTAGATATGGTGCGATCTAAGATGTCTCTTACTGATTTACCGCTATCGTTTTGGGGTTATGCTTTAGAGACGGCTGCATTCACGTTAAATAGGGCACCATCAAAATCCGTTGAGACGACGCCTTATGAACTATGGTTTGGCAAGAAACCAAAGTTGTCGTTTCTTAAAGTTTTGGGCTGCGATGCTTATGTGAAACTTCAACCAGATAAGCTCGAACCCAAATCTATGAAATGTGTCTTCATAGGATACCCAAAAGAGACTGTTGGGTACACCTTCTATCATATATCCGAAGGCAAGACATTCATTGCTAAGAATGGATCCTTTCAAGAAAAAGAGTTTCTCTCGAAAGAAGTGAGTGGGAGGAAAGTAGAACTTGATGAGGTAACTGTACCTGCTCCCTTATTGGAAAGTAGTTCATCACAGAAATCAGTTTCTGTGACAAATACACCAATTAGTGAGGAAGCTAATGATATTGATCATGAAACTTCAAATCAAGTGTCTGCTGAACCTCGTAGGTCTACCAAAGTAAGATCCACACCAGAGTGGTACGGTAGTCCTATTCTGGAAGTCATGTTACTTGAACATGATGAACGTACGAACTATGAGGAAGCGATGATGAGCCCAGATTCCGCAAAATGGCTAGAGGCCATGAAATCTGAGATGGGATCCATGTATGAGAACAAAGTATGGACTTTGGTTGACTTGCCCGATGATCGGCAAGCCATTGAGAATAAATGGATCTTTAAGAAGAAGACTGACGCTGATGGTAATGATTATTAAACTTTGTGTGATACCTAGTTACGTTGTGACATTTGGTAGCACACAAAGTGTTCCTCCGGTAAACGGGAGTTGCACAATCTCATAGTTGCAGGAACTTTGTATAAGTCATGAAGAAAGCAATAGCAACATACTAAACGATCAAGTGCTAAGCTAACGGAATGGGTCAAGTTAATCACATCATTCTCCTAATGATGTGATCCCATTAATCAAATGACAACACATGCCTATGGTTAGGAAACATAACCATCTTTGATCAATGAGCTAGTCAAGTAGAGGCATACTAGTGACACTATGTTTGTCTATGTATTCACACATGTATCATGTTTCCGGTTAATACAATTCTAGCATGGATAATAAACATTTATCATGATATGAGGAAATAAATAATAACTTTATTATTGCCTCTAGGGCATATTTCCTTCAATGATGTATTACGGAACATATCCTTAGTCCTTTTCAGGTATTTCAGGATGTTCTTGACCGCTGTCCAGTGACCCACTCCTGGATTACTTTGGTACCTCCCTGCCAAACTTATAGCAAGGCACACATCAGGTCTCGTACACAGCATTGCATACATGATAGAGCCTATGGCTGAAGCATAGGGAACTCCTTTCATTTTCTCTCTATCTTCTGCAGTGGTCGGGCATTGAGTCTGACTCAACTTTATACCTTGTAATACAGGCAAGAACCCTTTCTTCGCCTGTTCCATATTGAACCTTTTCAATACTTTATCAAGGTACGTGCTTTGTGAAAGTCCAATCAAGCGTCTTGATCTATCTCTATAGATCTTAATGCCCAATATGTAAGCAGCTTCACCGAGGTCTTTCATTGAAAAACTTTTATTCAAGTATCCTTTTATGCTATCCAGAAATTCTATATCATTTCCAATCAACAATATGTCATCCACATATAATATTAGAAATGCTACAGAGCTCCCTCTCACTTTCTTGTAAATACAGGCTTCTCCAAAAGTCTGTATAAAACCATATGCTTTGATCACACTATCAAAGCGTTTATTCCAACTCCGAGAGGCTTGCACCAGACCATAGATTGATCGCTGGAGCTTGCACACTTTGTTAGCTCCCTTAGGATCGACAAAACCTTCCGGTTGCATCATATACAACTATTCTTCCAGAAATCCATTCAGGAATGCAGTTTTGACATCCATCTGCCAAATTTTATAATCATAAAATGCGGCAATCGCTAACATGATTCGGACAGACTTAAGCATCGCTACGGGTGAGAAAGTCTCATCGTAGTCAACCCCTTGAACTTGTCGAAAACCTTTCGCAACAAGTCGAGCTTTATAGACAGTTACATTACCGCCAGCGTCAGTCTTCTTCTTAAAAATCCATTTATTCTCAATGGCTTGCCGATCATCGGGCAAGTCAACCAAAGTCCATACTTTGTTCTCATACATGGATCCCATCTCAGATTTCATGGCCTCTAGCCATTTTGCGGAATCTAGGCTCATCATCGCTTCCTCATAGTTCGTAGGTTCATCATGGTCAAGTAACATGACTTCCAGAATAGGATTACCGTACCACTCTGGTACGGATCTTACTCTGGTAGACCTACGAGGTTTAGTAGATACTTGATCTGAAGTTTCATGATCAATATCATTAGCTTCCTCACTAATTGGTGTATTTGTCACAGGAACTGATTTCTGTGATGAACTACTTTCCAATAAGGGAGCAGGTACCGTTACCTCATCAAGTTCTACTTTCCTCCCACTCAATTCTTTCGAGAGAAACTCCTTCTCTAGAAAGGATCCATTCTTAGCAACGAATGTCTTGCCTTCGGATCTGTGATAGAAGGTGTACCCAACAGTCTCTTTTGGGTATCCTATGAAGATACATTTCTCCGATTTGGGTTCGAGCTTATCTGGTTGAAGTTTCTTCACATAAGCATTGCAGCCCCAAACTTTAAGAAACGACAACTTTGGTTTCTTGCCAAACCACAGTTCATAAGGCGTCGTCTCAACGGATTTAGATGGTGCCCTATTTAATGTGAATGCAGCCGTCTCTAAAGCATAACCCCAAAACAATAGCGGTAAATCAGTAAGAGACATCATAGATCGCACCATATCTAGTAAAGTACGATTACGACGTTCGGACACACCATTTCTTTGTGGTGTTCCAGGTGGCGTGAGTTGCGAAACTATCCCGCATTGTTTCAAATGTAAAGCAAACTCGTAACTCAAATATTCTCCTCCACGATCAGATCGTAGAAACTTTATTTTCTTGTTACGATGATTTTCCACTTCACTATGAAATTCTTTGAACTTTTCAAATGTTTCAGACTTGTCTTTCATTAAGTAGATATACCCATATCTGCTCAAATCATCTGTGAAGGTGAGAAAATAACGATATCCGCCACGAGCTTCAACATTCATCGGACCACATACATCTGTATGTATGATTTCCAACTAATCTGTTGCTCTCTCCATAGTACCGGAGAACGGTGTTTTAGTCATCTTGCCCATGAGGCACGGTTCGGAAGTACCAAGTGATTCATAATCAAGTGATTCCAAAAGTCCATCAGTATGGAGTTTCTTCATGTGCTTTACACCGATATGACCTAAACGGCAGTGCCACAAATAAGTTGCACTATCATTATCAACTCTGCATCTTTTGGCTTCAACATTATGAATATGTGTATCACTACTATCGAGATTCAATAAAAATAGACCACTCTTCAAGGGTGCATGAACATAAAAGATATTACTCATATAAATAGAACAACCATTATTCTCTGATTTAAATGAATAACCGTCTCGCATCAAACAAGATCCAGATATAATGTTCATGCTCAACGCTGGCACCAAATAACAATTATTTAGGTCTAAAACTAATCCCGAAGGTAGATGTAGAGGCAGCGTGCCGACCACGATCACATCGACTTTGGAACCATTTCCCACGCGCATCGTCACCTCGTCCTTGGCCAGTGCTCGCTTATTCCGTAGTCCCTGTTTCGAGTTGCAAATATTAGCAACAGAACCAGTATCAAATACCCAGGTGCTACTACGAGCTCTAGTTAGGTACACATCAATAACATGTATATCACATATACCTTTGTTCACTTTGCCATCCTTCTTATCCGCCAAATACTTGGGGCAGTTCCGCTTCCAGTGACCAGTCTGCTTGCAGTAGAAGCACTCAGTTTGAGGCTTAGGTCCAGACTTGGGTTTCTTCTCTTGAGAAGCAACTTGCTTGCTGTTCTTCTTGAAGTTCCCCTTCTTCTTCCCTTTGCCCTTTTTCTTGAAACTAGTGGTCTTGTTGACCATCAACACTTGATGCTCCTTCTTGATTTCTACCTCCGCAGCCTTTAGCATTGCGAAGAGCTCAGGAATTGTCTTGTTCATCCCTTGCATATTATAGTTCATCACAAAGCTCTTGTAGCTTGGTGGCAGTGATTGGAGAATTCTGTCAATGACGCTATCATCCGGAAGATTAACTCCCAGTTGAATCAAGTGATTATTATACCCAGACATTTTGAGTATATGCTCACTGACAGAACTATTCTCCTCCATCTTGCAGCTGTAGAACTTATTGGAGACTTCATATCTCTCAATCCGGGCATTTGCTTGAAATATTAACTTTAACTCCTCGAACATCTCATATGCTCCATGACATTCAAAACGTCGTTGAAGACCCGGTTCTAAGCCGTAAAGCATGGCACACTGAACTATAGAGTAGTCATCAGCTTTGCTCTGCCAGACGTTCACAACATCTGGTGTTGCTCCTGCAGCAGGCCTGGCACCCAGCGGTGCTTCCAGGATGTAATTCTTCTGTACAACAATGAGGATAATCCTCAAGTTACGGACCCAGTCCGTGTAATTGCTACCATCATCTTTCAACTTTGCTTTCTCAAGGAATGCATTAAAATTCAATGGAACAACATCACGAGCCATCTATCTACAACAAACATAGACAAGCAAAATACTATCAGGTACTAAGTTCATGATAAATTTAAGTTCAATTAATCATATTACTTAAGAACTCCCACTTAGACAGACATCTCTCTAGTAATCTAAGTGATCACGTGATCCAAATCAACTAAACCATAACCGATCATCACGTGAGATGGAGTAGTTTTCAATGGTGAACATCTCTATGTTGATCATATCTACTATATGATTCACGCTCGACCTTTCGGTCTCCGTGTTCCGAGGCCATATCTGCATATGCTAGGCTCGTCAAGTTTAACCTGAGTATTCTGCGTGTGCAAAACTGGCTTGCACCCGTTGTAGATGGACGTAGAGCTTATCACACCCGATCATCACGTGGTGTCTGGGCACGACGAACTTTGGCAACGGTGCATACTCAGGGAGAACACTTCTTGATAAATTTTAGTGAGAGATCATCTTAAAATGCTACCGTCAATCAAAGCAAGATAAGATGGATAAAGGATAAACATCACATGCAATCAATATAAGTGATATGATATGGCCATCATCATCTTGTGCTTGTGATCTCCATCTCCGAAGCACCGTCGTGATCACCATCGTCACCGGCGCGACACCTTGATCTCCATCGTAGCATCATTGTCGTTTACGCCATCTATTGCTTCTACGACTATCGCTACCGCTTAGTGATAAAGTAAAGCAATTACAGGGCGTTTGCATTTCATACAATAAAGCGACAACCATATGGCTCCTGCCAGTTGCCGATAACTTTGGTTACAAAACATGATCATCTCATACAATAAAATATAGCATCATGTCTTGGCCATATCACATCACAACATGCCCTGCAAAAACAAGTTAGACGTCCTCTACTTTGTTGTTGCAAGTTTTACGTGGCTGCTACGGGCTGAGCAAGAACCGTTCTTACCTATGCATCAAAACCACAACGATAGTTCGTCAAGTTGGTGTTGATTTAACCTTCGCAAGGACCGGGTGTAGCCACACTCGGTTCAACTAAAGTTGGAGAAACTGACACCCGCTAGTCACCTGTGTGCAAAGCACAGTGGTAAAACCAGTCTCGCGTAAGCGTACGCGTAATGTCGGTCCGGGCCGCTTCATCCAACAATACCGCCGAACCAAAGTATGACATGCTGGTAAGCAGTATGACTTGTATCGCCCACAACTCACTTGTGTTCTACTCGTGCATATAACATCAACGCATAAAACCTGGCTCTGATACCACTGTTGGGGAACGTAGTAATTTCAAAAAAAAAATCTACGCACACGCAAGATCATGGTGATGGCATAGCAACGAGTGGGGAGAGTGTTGTCTACGTACCCTCGTAGACCGTCAAGCGAAAGCGTTATGAGAACGCGGTTGATGTAGTCGTACGTCTTCACGATTCGACCGATCCAAGCACCGAACGTACGGCACCTTCGTGTTCAGCACACGTCCAGCTCGATGACGTCCCCGAGCTCCAATCCAGCGAAGCGTCGGGGATGAGTTCCGTCAGCACGACGGCGGGGTGACGATGATGATGTTCTACCGGCGCAGGGCTCCGCCTAAACTCCGCGACGATATGACCGAGGTGGAATATGGTGGAGGGGGCACCGCACACGGCTAAGGAACGATCCGTAGATCAACTTGTGTGTCTATGGGGTGCCCCCCGCCCCCGTATATAAAGGAGCAAGGGGGGAGGCCGGCCGGCCCCTTGGGGCGCGCCAAGGAGGAGGAATCCTCCTCCTAGTAGGAGTAGGACTCCTCCTTTCCTATTCCTACTAGGAGGGGGAAGGAAGGGGGAGAGGGGGGAAGGAAACGGGGATGCCGCCCCCCTCCTAGTCCAATTCGGACCAGAGGGAGAGGGGGCGCGCGGCCCACCCTGGCCGCCCCTCTCTCTTTCCACCAAGGCCCATGTGGCCCATTAACTCTCCCGGGGGGTTCCGGTAACCCCCCCGGCACTCCGGTTTTCTCCGAAATCACCCGGAACAATTTCGGTGTCCGAATATAGTTGTCCAATATATCAATCTTTATGTCTCGACCATTTCGAGACTCCTCGCCATGTCCGTGATCACATCCGGGACTCCGAATAAACTTCGGTACATCAAAACTTATAAACTTATAATAAAACTGTCATCGTAATGTTAAGCGTGCGGACCCTATGGGTTTGAGAACTATGTAGACATGACCTAGAACTATTCTCGGTCAATAACCAATAGTGGAACCTGGATGTTCATATTGGTTCCTACATATTCTATGAAGATCTTTATCGGTCAAACTGCATAACAACATACGTTGCTCCCTTTGTCATCGGTATGTTACTTGTCAGAGATTCGATCGTCGGTATCCAATACCTAGTTCAATCTTGTTACCGGCAAGTCTCTTTACTCGTTCCGTAATAAATCATTTCATAACTAACTCATTAGTTACAATGCTTGCAAGGCTTAGGTGATGAGTATTACCGAGAAGGCCCAGAGATACCTCTCCAACAATCGGAGTGACAAAACCTAATCTTGAATTATGCCAACTCAACATGTACCTTTGGAGACACCTGTAGAGCACCTTTATAATCACCCAGTTACGTTGTGACGTTTGGTAGCACACAAAGTGTTCCTCCAGTAAACGGGAGTTGCACAATCTCATAGTTGCAGGAACTTTGTATAAGTCATGAAGAAAGCAATAGCAACATACTAAACGATCAAGTGCTAAGCTAACGGAATGGGTCAAGTCAATCACATCATTCTCCTAATGATGTGATCCCATTAATCAAATGACAACACATGCCTATGGTTAGGAAACATAACCATCTTTGATCAATGAGCTAGTCAAGTAGAGGCATACTAGTGACACTATGTTTGTCTATGTATTCACACATGTATCATGTTTCCGGTTAATACAATTCTAGCATGAATAATAAACATTTATCATGATATGAGGAAATAAATATTAACTTTATTATTGCCTCTAGGGCATATTTCCTTCAATGATGTATTACGGAACGAGTAAAGAGACTTGCCAGTAACGAGATTGAACTAGGTATTGGATACCGACGATCGAATCTCGGGCAAGTAACATACCGATGACAAAGGGAACAACGTATGTTGTTATGTGGTTTGACCGATAAATATCTTCGTAGAATATGTAGGAACCAATATGAACGTCCAGGTTCCACTATTGGTTATTGACCGAGAATAGTTCTAGGTCATGTCTACATAGTTCTCGAACCCGTAGGGTCCGCACACTTAACGTTACGATGACAGTTTTATTATGAGTTTATAAGTTTTGATGTACCGAAGGTTGTTCGAAGTCCCGGATGTGATCACGGACATGACGAGGAGTCTCGAAATGGTCGAGGCATAAAGTTTGATATATTGTACGGATATATTTGGACACCAGAAAGGTTCCAGATGAGATTGGGACTATACCAGAGTTCCGGGAGGTTACCGGAACCCCCCGGTAAGTATATGGGCCTTATTGGGCCTTAGTGGAAAGGAGGGATAAGGAGCAAAGGAGGGGGGCGCCCCCCAAGCCCAATCCAAATTGGGAGGGGGGCCGGCCCCCCTTTCCTTCTTCCCTCCCCTCTCTTCCTTCCCTCTCCTACTACCAATAGGAAAGGGGGGCCAAACCTACTTGGAGTAGGTTTGCCCCCCCCTAGGGCGCGCCTCCCCTCTTGGCCGCCCCCTCCTCCTCTCCCCCTTTATATACGGAGGAAGGGGGCACCCCATAGACACACAAGTTGATCTACGGATCGTTCCTTAGCCATGTGCGGTGCTCCCCTCCACCATATTCCACCTCGGTCATATCGTCGCGGAGTTTAGGCGAAGCCCTGCACTGGTAGAACATCATCATCGTCACCACGCCGTCGTGCTGACGGAACTCATCCCCGACGCTTCGCTGGATTGAAGCCCGGGGGACGTCATCGAGCTGGACGTGTGCTGAACACGGAGGTGCCGTACGTTCGGTGCTTGGATTGGTCGAATCGTGAAGACGTACGACTACATCAACCGCGTTGTCATAACGCTTCCGCTTAACTGTCTACGAGGGTAAGTAGATGTCACTCTCCCCTCTCGTTGCTATGCCATCACCATGATCTTGCGTGTGCGTAGGAAATTTTTGAAATGACTACGTTCCCCAACATGTATATGTGTTGATGGAGGAAGTCTACATGTGCGCACGTGAGGGGGTTTGCATTGCATGTAAGCATGCGTGATTAGGGAAGGTCATCCGGATCTATTGCTATTTTCCGGACGGCAGGATTTTAGCAAAGTCCTGCAAATAATATGTAGTCAACATTAAAATCTCTAAAAAGACAATCACTTTCTTGGTGGACAATCTCATTCTACCAAAAGCAGCCGTTTTCCTCTGCCCTGGGCACTGGGAAATTAGAAGTCAGTTAGCGTTTGGATCCCTTGCCAGTTTACCTTGCTAGGCAAGGCTAGCCTTGTCGATGAAGTCTAGCCAAATTGGCTCGCTCGCTCCAGCGTAAAAAAACTTGGAAACTGTGGGCAACGAGGTAAGCTCGTTTAGGAACCAAATCCACCTCTTCCTTGCCGGGCCAGGCTGAGCGAGCCCTTGCCCAAGAACCAAACGAGCCATGAACTCATGTTCGTTCTTCACATATCGACCATTACAAAAAAAGAGAAAGGTTCTTCACATATCTAGAGATAGGAATACTGTAGCTCACCAATGTGCTTCAATTTCAAATAGACTAGTTCAGGATGCTTGTTGTTGTCAAACACGCATCATACCGCACCTATCCTGCCTGTTATCTTGTTTGCTTCGGTTGCTTCGGTTGTTAGGAGTCCTAGTTAGATAGACTAGGTTGTTGAGGTTTATCTCTAGCTAAGATCTTTCTTTCTCTCCAAGATGTAATCTCCAACAACTTGTATGCGCTGTACAGGGAGGTGCGCCCCTGCCTATATAAACACGTACACGTCGCCCACATCGGGTAAGATGTTTCCGCCACCGCACATGGTAATCAGAGCCTTCCTCTTCCAATCTAGCCTCCCGATTGCATCTAGTGCATAGCTATGTCTTCATCCTCCGGCGCGTCGCCTAGCCTCAATGGTCAGGTCATAGAGAAGCTCAATCGCACGAACTACGTGCTATGGCGCACGCAGGTCACACCCCACCTGCGGGGCGCCGGTGTCTTCGGCTACGTCGACGGCACCACGCTGGAGCCGGCCAGACTCCACGTCACGAAGGACAAGGACGGCAAGGAGACTTCTGCGCCCAACCCTCTCCACCCACTTTGGGTTCGGGAGGACCAACAGGTGCTTGGCTATTTGCTGAGTACCCTCTCCAAGGAGGTGCTGGTCACGGTCACCGTGATCACCACGGCGCGCGAGCTCTGGGTGGCACTGGCGGGCATGTTCTCGTCCCAGTCACTCAGCCGCATCAACAACATCAGGACTGCGCTCATCAATGCGCAGAAGGGCAACCAGTCGGTAGCCTCCTACTTCGCCTCCCTCCGCGGCCTCGCCGATGAACTCGCGGCCGCGGGCAAGCCTATCCAGGACGACGAACTGATCTCGTACGTTCTCCACGGCCTCGACATCGACTACCAGCCGCTCGTCTCCGCCCTCGACGCTCGCGTCACGCCCGTCACCATCGATGAGCTCTATGCCATGCTGAGTAACTTTGACCAGCGCATGGCTCAGTTTCACGGCTCCTCTGGCGGCTTCAAGTCCTCTGCGAACGCTACATCTCGCGGACGTGGTGGCGGCCCTCGCCCGCGTGGATCTCCCTGCAACAAGGGGCGGTCCGGAAGCAACGGTGGCGCCGGCTCCAGCAACGGCTCCAGCAACTCCTGCAACGGGCGCGCCCCCAACTCCAAGTCTCGTCATGGCGGTGGCTCCAGCAGGTCTCGGCCAGATGCACCACGCTGCCAGATCTGTGGCAAGCTTGGGCACACGGCCAAAGACTGCTGGTATCGCTATGATGAAGATGATGACTCCTCCCAAGATGAGGACAAGGTTGCTGCTGCTGCGGATGGCTCCTACGGCGTAGACACAAATTGGTACGTCGATAGCCGGGCGACCAACCACATCACCAATGAGCTTGAGAAGGTCACCATGAAGGAGAAGTACCGTGGAAAGGACCAAATCTACACTGCCAACGGTGAAGGTATGAGGATCAGTCACGTTGGTCATTCACTTTTTAGTACCCCTCGTCGTAAAATTCATCTAAAGAAAATCTTGCTAGTTCCTAGTGCCGATAAGAATCTTCTCTCTGGGCATAGAATTGCCATTGACAAGAATGTCTTCCTTGAATTTCATCCTCATTTTTTCTTGATCAAGGATCAGGCCACGAGGAGAATTCTCTATCGAGGTAGATGCGTTCGAGGACTCTACCCGTTGATCCCGGAGCGTAGAAGATCAAATAAACAAGCCTATGGTGTCGCCAAACTCTCGTCAACACGATGGCACGATCGACTAGGACATGCTGCTTTTTCTTTAGTTGAAAAATTGCTTAGGAAAAATAAGCTCCCGTATGTTGGTGAGCGTGATCTTGAAACTGTTTGTGATTCTTGTCAACGAGCAAAAAGTCATCAGTTGCCCTATCCTATATCTACTAGTGTTTCTACCAAACCATTACAATTAATCTTCTCTGATGTTTGGGGCCCTGCCCCCAGTTCCGTTGGTAGACATACTTATTATGTGAGCTTCATAGATGACTATAGCAAATTCTCCTGGATCTATCTTCTCAAAAGAAGATCAGATGTCTTTCAAGTTTTTCAAAATTTTCAAGCTCTTGTTGAACAAACATTTGACAGTAAGATCATTGCGGTTCAATCTGATTGGGGAGGGGAATACGAGAAATTAAACTCGTTCTTCCAAACCCTTGGCATATCCCATCATGTGTCATGCCCCCACGCTCACCAACAAAACGGCTCGGCCGAACGCAAGCACAGACACATCGTTGAGGTTGAGTTAGCCCTCCTAGCCGGTGCATCCATGCCCCTCAAGTTCTGGGATGAGGCTTTCCTCACAGCCGTTCATATCATAAACATGCTCCCTAGTCGAGTCATAAACAATGAAACTCCGCTAGAACGACTCCTTCATATTAAACCCAACTATAAATCCCTTCGTGTCTTCGGATGTGCCTGTTGGCCCAATCTTCGACCTTACAACAAACGTAAGCTCATGTTTAGTTCAACACAATGTGTTTTTATCGGCTATAGCAACCAACACAAAGGTGTCAAGTGCCTTGATGTTGCCACTGGCCGTGTCTATATTTCACGAGACGTTATTTTTGACAAAACCAAGTTTCATTTTGCTCATCTTCATCCTAATGCCGGTGCACTCCTACGCCAAGAAATTCTACTTTTGCCTCCTCATCTATCCGGTGTTGATCAAGGGGGAAACGATTGTGACAATGATCAACTGTTGACTAACCCTCTTACTGATGACATACATGAGCCGTGTGGTGTTACAGGTGAAAACAGCGAAGAAAATGACAAAAGCAGAAAAGAAAACAGTGTAAAAAAACCCTCAGCCGGCGCCATATTTCATGTGCCCGGAATCTGGAGACAAATCCTCCTCGGGATCTGTTCGCCTGCAGGGAATCGAATCCTCCTCGGGATCGGTGGCGGCAGACACGCCAGGAGCGCAGACTGCATGCGCACCCACCTCAGTCCAGGCGTGCGCCTCGTCGTCGTCCGCGGGCTGCGGCGCGCAATCGCCTCCGCTCCAATCGCCGCCTGCCACGTGTCGTCGCACAACTGGCGTGGGCGGCGCATGCTTCTCCAGCCAGCTCGCATGCTACAAGCGGCACCACCCGCCTCGCCCGACAGCTGTGGGGCCCGAAGCTGGCGTGAGGCCCAGCATCGGTTCACCCGCGCCCACGCGCCTGACCGGTGCGCGATCCGAGGCTGATTCGCCATCATGTGGTCATGATGGGTCTGCCACTCCGACGGGATCTTCTGCGGAGCCTACGCGTGCACGGCTGCTGGATTTGGCCACAGAAGATCCAAGCGAGGCAGAACCTGCCGCGGGACCGCACGGATCTTCCTTGGGATCAGCTCCTGCAGCAACTCCTGTTTGCGCTGCGGGATCTTCTGCGGCTGTGGTGGCTGAAAATTTGGCAATTTCTCCACGACGTACAAGACTACAAAAGGGAGTAATACAACCTGTTGATTACAAACGTGTAAACAAAATTTGGCATGGTTTGTTCTATAGGTGAACCAGGTGAACCTCAGACTCTAGAAGAAGCACTTGGCAAAGAAAAATGGCATAAAGCTATGAATGAAGAATACATGGCTCTAAGGAAAAATAACACATGGCATCTTGTTCCTCCACAGCAAGGTAAAAGTTTAATTGATTGCAAGTGGGTTTTCAGGATCAAGAGAAAATCAGATGGAACTATTGATCGTTAGCAAAAGGGTTTAAACAACGATATGGTATTGACTATGAGGACACCTTTAGTCCAGTTGTTAAAGCTGCAACTATCCGTCTAGTTTTGTCTATTGCTGTTTCTAGGGGTTGGAGTCTTAGACAGTTAGACGTACAGAACGCGTTTCTTCATGGTGTTCTGGAAGAGGAAGTATACATGAAACAACCTCCTGGGTTTGAAAGCAAGAAAACTCCCTCCTATGTGTGTAAGCTTGACAAGGCACTCTATGGGCTGAAACAAGCACCGAGAGCATGGTACTCTCGACTCTGTCATAAAATGCAAGCACTTGGCTTTATTCCATCAAAATCTGACACCTCTTTGTTCATCTACAACAAGTCCAACACATGCATATTTGTGTTAATATATGTTGATGATATCATTGTGACAAGCTCATCAAATGAGGCAATCACAGGACCGTTGAAAGATTTGAGTGCAGATTTTGCTTTAAAAGATCTTGGTGACTTGGACTATTTCCTTGGCATTGAAGTGAAGAAGCATAAAGATGGCCTTCATCTCTCTCAGGAGAAGTATGCATCTGATCTGGTAAAAAAGGCTGGTCTACAAGGATGTAAGCCCACACCTACTCCATTATCCAGTTCAGAAAAATTGTCTCTCACTGAAGGTAATCTTTTGAGCTCAGAAGATAGCACAAAGTATAGAAGCCTAGTAGGAGCACTTCAATATCTTACTTTGACTAGGCCTGATATATCCTTTGCTGTCAACAAAGTATGCTAGTTCCTTCATGCACCTACAAATGTTCATTTTACTGCTGCAAAATGTATAGTGAGATATGTCAAAGGAACTTTGAGCATTGGTCTAGATTTCAGCAAATCATCCTCTACTCTGGTCAGTGCTTTCTCTGACTCAGATTGGGCAGGATGCCTGGATGACAGGCACTCCACTGGTGGCTTTGCAATCTTTTTTGGGCCAAATTTGATCTCATGGTGTGCTCGAAAACAAGCTACCGTCTCCAGATCTAGTACAGAGGCAGAGTATAAAGCACTTGCAAATGCTACAGCTGAAATTATATGGGTCCAATCCATGTTGAAAGAACTGGGTATAAAGAACACACCAGCTCCATGTCTGTGGTGTGACAATCTTGGTGCAACTTATTTGTCTGCTAACCCAGTTTTCCATGCCAGAACAAAACATATTGAAATAGATTTTCATTTTCTTCGAGAGAGAGTTGCTCAAAAGCAACTTGATATTTGCTTCATTCACTCCAAGGATCAGCTTGCAGATGGTTTTACCAAGGCTTTGCCTGTGAGAAGCATTGATAACTTCAGATGTAATCTCAACTTAATGAAGTTGTGATTAAGGGGGGTGTCAAACACGCATCATACTGCACCTATCCTGCCTGTTATCTTGTTTGCTTCGGTTGCTTCAGTTGTTAGGAGTCCTAGTTAGATAGACTAGGTTGTTGAGGTTTATCTCTAGCTAAGATCTTTCTTTCTCTCCAAGATGTAATCTCCAACAACTTGTATGCGCTGTACAGGGAGGTGCGCCCCTGCCTATATAAACACGTACACGTCGCCCACATCGGGTAAGACGTTTCCGCCATCGCACAGTTGTAACCCAGCACATAGTGGAGATCAATGCCTATTGCTTTTAAAGCTAGGCAATCTTGTCGTAAAGGATTTCCAAATCAAGTGCTGGCGCCGCCAACTGTTGCACTGCATCCGTGTTTGCTTTGCAAGAAAGTTCAGTGTGTTGATTCATTTTCTCTGTACGTGATTCATCATATGTTGTAGTGTTATACTTTTGTTCATAGTCATTTTTTGGGTGGCTGAATTCGGAAACTCAGTTGCTATTAATGCCATAGATTTGCAGAGTTAGCAACGCCTTAGCCATCTAGCCGTGTTGCTTGCCGTACGTCCTCCCTCCATGGTTGCACTTGGCAAGAGGAGAAGCCTTTGGTGTACAGTTTATTTTCTTCCTTTCTAGCAAAGGAGGATGAGGCCGCCCGACGACCTGCGACCGACTCGCGACTCGCCAACGCCCGTCCAGGCTACCGCCGTCAAGGCCGGTGCCGACGAAGTCGCCCTCGGCGCGTCATCGCGGGAGTCTACGGCGGCGGATGTGCCTTCTGCATATTCTCCCAATCACGCGGCGGCGCCATCTGGGGGAGGGGCTGATCCAGAGATAGCGGTGGCAACGGATCTCGGTGGCAAGTCAGATGGCGAGATTGGGCGAGGGCTGTCGCAATGGAGGCAGTGGCAGGCCCAATTTGCTCTTGAGACGGATCCCAATAACTGGATCATGGGGCGTCTCCTATTTACTCCATCCTCTAGATGGATGGTCTTACTGGATTTGGAGAATGATGTCTTAGCTAGGGATTACCTCCCGAACAGAGATCAGATCGAGGTAGGATTTCGATTTTCGTTAGATAACTATGTTGTGGTTGTTGGTCAATGTGTGCAGGTTGATCGGATCACGACGGTAGACCTGGTTGATCTGATGAACACAACGAACACCACAAGTCGGGATCGACCGGGAGGATGATTCTGGGTTCTAATGGACAGCGATGAAGAAGAGGAGGGTGTGATCGAACAGGCCAAGCAGATGCCAGTGTTTACGCCGGGACCGGAGAGATCGCCGGAATCTCCACATTCAACGGAGCGACCTAGATCCAAAGCTCCGGTTTTGAAGAAAATGGTTAAACCTTGGATTGGTCCGATTCATAAGGTATCTCGTGCACCTATTACATTGTCAGATTATATTCCGGATTCTTGGACGTTAGTCACTAGAAAAAAGAAAGGCAACACAGAGAAGCAATTGAGGCCGACGCCGCAGTGATCGCCGGTGGTGACCTCGGTGTGCGTGATTCGAGCGGCCAGGAAGGCGCGTTTGAACTCGCGGCTGGGCCTCGATGTGGACGCAGAACCGACAACGGTCGTGGGTTCTCTGGAAGTGGGGCATGCGGCCCAGCCAGAGGCCCAAGCCGGGTCGGCCGTTCCTGCTACGTGCATGCATGTAACGCCGAGGCCCGAGCCGATTCACGTTGTTTCGGCTAGGGTTTCTCGTTCGCCAGGATTTCCTTTGCTCGGGCCGGGCAGGGCGACCAGGATCTACGTCGCCGGCACGATGGCCGGCCACGGAGCTCCTCCTCCCGCTGCTGGGGCCGGCCGTGGTGCTCATCCACCTCCCGCGAGGCAGCCGCCGCCCGCCAAGCATGCCCCGACGACCGCCGCTGGGACTGGCCGCGGCGCTCATTCCGTGGCGAGGCAGCCGCTTCCAGCAGCTCCGCCACCCGCCGCTGTCGGTCGGGGCGCCCTGGGTGCAGCCGTTATGGCTGGTGCGGGCCGTGGCGCTTCGCCTGCTGTCGGTGCTGGTGGTGCCGGCCGCGGCGCCATGTCTGCTGGTGGGGTAGGCGGTTTTGGACACGCCAGCCTGCCTGCTCGGGCTAACGCGCGTCAGCCGGAGGAACCGCTGCAGCAACCGGCAGCCAAGGCACCGGCCCTAGGAAGGGGTCGCTTTGCGCAAGGGCGTGGTGGATACAGTGGATACAGCAGAGATGGGTAGAATTACAACCGCTATGGACAGTGGGGAGATGATGGATGTGATGCATATGGTGAGGGACTACACCGTGGATCTTCATCCGGTGGCGGCCGTGGATACGACTGGTATAATGATGAGGACACCGGACAATTTCAAGGTCCGCTCGGTAATTTTGTTGAAGGTGTTGCTGGACCCAGGGATCGCTTCCGAGGTGGATATCGTCACGGTGGTAGAGGGAGACACCCACCACCGCCCTGACACTACCCACCGCCACCACCCCCTGTTATGGATATGGCTTCGGGGGAGGAGCTCGACCACGTAGCGGCTGAGGTGGGAGACTCATCCACGCTACCCGTGGCGGCAGTGGACGCGGTTAGCGCTTTGGCAGCGGTGCAGGTTCCGGTGACTTCTGGAGGGACCAAATCTAGGGAGGGCACGTCTGACAAAGGGTTGGAGAAAGCGGAGGGAGAAAAACTCTCTAAGTGGGCGATTAAGAAGAAAAAGTTGCCTTGCTATAGATGTGGTGAACTGGGTCATTTCGTGGCAGAGTGTACGAATGAGCTTTGTGACTATTGTTGGGGAATGTAGTAATTTCAAAAAAATTCCTACGCACACGCAAGATCATGGTGATGGTATAGCAACGAGAGGGGAGAGTGTTCGTCCACGTACCCTCGTAGACCGTGAAGCGTTAGCACAACGCGGTTGATGTAGTCGTACGTCTTCACGATCCAACTGATCCAAGCACCGAATGTACGGAGCCTCCGAGTTCAGCACACGTTCAGCTCGATGACGATCTCCGGCCTCCGATCCAGCAGAGCTCCGGAGATGAGTTCCGTCAGCACGATGGCGTGGTGACGATGATGATGTTCTACCGGCGCAGGGCTTCGCCTAAACTCCGCGACGATATGAACGAGGTGGAATATGGTGGAGGGGGGCACCGCACACGGCTAAGTAACGATCCGTAGATCAACTTGTGTGTCTATGGGGTGCCCCCCGCCCCCGTATATAAAGGAGCCAGGGGGGAGGAGGCGGCCGTCCAAGGAGGGCGCGCCAAGGGGGGAGTCCTACTCCCACCGGGAGTAGGACTCCCTTCTTTCCAAGTAGGAGTAGGAGAAGGGGGGAAAGAGGAGGAAGAGAGGAAGGAAGGGGGGGCGCCACCCCCCTTCCCTTGTCCTATTCGGACTAGGAAGGGGAGGGGGCGCGGCCCCCTTCTGGCTCCTTCCCTCTTCTCCCTCGAGGCCCATGTAGGCCCAATAACCCCCCGGGGGTTTCCGGTAACCTCCCGGTACACCGGTAAAATGCCGATTTCACCCGGAACGATTCCGATGTCCAAATATAGGCTTCCAATATATCGATCTTTATGTCTCGACCATTTCGAGACTCCTCGTCATGTCCGTGATCACATCCGGGACTCCGAACAAACTTCGGTACATCAAAACTTATAAACTCATAATAAAACTGTCATCGTAACGTTAAGCGTGCGGACCCTACGGGTTCGAGAACTATGTAGACATGACCTAGAACCATTCTCGGTCAATAACCAATAGCGGGACCTGGATGCCCATATTGGTTCCTACATATTCTACGAAGATCTTTATCGGTCAAACCGCATAACAACATACATTGTTCCCTTTGTCATCGGTATGTTACTTGCCCGAGATTCGATCGTCGGTATCCAAGACAAGTCTCTTTACTTGTTATGTAATGCATCATCCCGTAACCAACTCATTGGTTACATTGCTTGCAAGGCTTAGGTGATGAGTATTACCGAGAAGGCCCAGAGATACCTCTCCGACAATCGGAGTGACAAAACCTAATCTCGAATTATGCCAACTCAACATGTACCTTCGGAGACACCTGTAGTACTCCTTTATAATCACCCAATTACGTTGTGACGTTTGGTAGTACCCAAAGTGTTCCTCCGGTACACGGGAGTTGCATAATCTCATAGTTTACAGGAACATGTATAAGTCATGAAGAAAGCAATAGCAACATACTAAACGATCAAGTGCTAAGCTAACGGAATGGGTCAAGTCAATCACATTATTGTCCTAATGATGTGATCCCGTTAATCAAATGACAACTCTTTTGTCCATGGCTAGGAAACATAACCATCTTTGATAAACGAGCTAGTCAAGTAGAGGCATACTAGTGACACTATGTTTGTCTATGTATTCACACATGTATCATGTTTCCGGTTAATACAATTCTAGCATGAATAATAAACATTTATCATGAAATAAGGAAATAAATAATAACTTTATTATTGCCTCTAGGGCATATTTCCTTCAACTATTGCCTCTGCTCCCAGCATGTGACCGGGGACTGCCCTCTATTTTCCGGTCCTAAGCCTGGCATTAACATTTTTGGGGTCTGCTGTAAGGAGTTGATGTTCTTTGAGACACCGGAGATGGACCCTCTACCACAGATGGTTGAGAGTTCCTTCCCGGCAGTTATCGGAGTTACTAATGGATAGTTGACCGAGGCTCAGATCATGAGACAGCTACGTGACTTAGTGCCAGGTAATTATCAGTGGCACCTGGAGCAGTTAGAAGATCAGTCTTATAAGGTAGACTTTCCCACTAATGAGGATCAGATGCATTTTCTTAAGTGGGGTTTATGCAGAGTTACGAGCACAAACATTGTTATCGCTTTCAATGAGTGGAAGCAGGAGGAACCTGAGGTACACCTTTGGAGAAGGTGTGGGTTCGTTTATATGGCGTGCCACCTAAATTGGTAAAGCATTTTCTAATTGCTTGGAGTTTGGGCGTTATGATTGGTAAGAAAGAAAAGGTTGACATGCCATTCACTCGCGCACAAAGAGCTGCGAGGTTGTTGGTTAGTGTTGTGAGTGTTGAGCATATACCAGATGTGGTCAGATGGACACATGTTGGAGTCACTTATGTCTTAGAGCTTGAGATCGAGGACACTGCAGTTTCCCAAGATGGGGATGGGACACAGGACATGGATACGACCTAGGGGGGCGGCGCGCCCAGGAATCAAGATAAGGGGGCTGATGATACACTGCCGGAGTTGGAAAAGGGGCCTACTACACAGCCAGATAAGGTAGATAGTTCTACCAAAGAGGCGGCCCCATCCACCACTCCGATGAGCACGCTTCGCTTTGGTTCATTTGCACCAGGGTCCGCTCCTAGTCGGTTATGGAGCACCAGGGTCGAGGCAGACAACCCGACGGAGCATGAGCTGCCACCAGTGCTGAGTCTAGTCGGCGAGGTGACGACTGCGGAGTCTACACCCGATGCGAGGGTGGACCCTGATGGGTTGGCTGCGGGTATGGGGGGCCGTGGGCAGGAAGCCCATAACACCCAGGTACCTGCGCCCGGCTTCTCTCCAGTGGGAGTGGCACCTGGACAGGAGGTCTATGGCGTTCTTCCCACTTCGGCGTCTCTGGTCGAGCTGGGGGTGAGGTGCAGGAAGGAGTCCCGTGCTGTAACCCCTCCACAGGACCGCACCATTCAGAGTGGCGAGCTGGGGGTGAGATGCAGGAAGGAGTCCCGTGTCGTAACCCCTATGCAGGATTGCGCCGAGCAGGTTGGACGGGGGACGACGGTTTCGCGGGAGAAAGGGGGGACGGGACCAGTGAGCAGGCGTCTCCACGGTCTCATTCCCCCTTGACCTCTGCAGCGGAGGTCCGCTACACTACACCCTACCCTCCTTCACCGACCATAAGGGAGGGGCGTGGGAGTCCTGACCGTACCCCTCGCGAGAGGACGACGGAGGAGCTCATCACTTTTGGCGGGATAGCGGTGTTGGGGAACATAGTAATTTCAAAATTTTCCTACGCCCACGCAAGATCATTGTGATGCATAGCAACGAGAGGGGAGAGTGTTGTCCACGTACCCTCGTAAACCGTAAGCGGAAGCGTTATGACAACGCGGTTGATGTAGTCGTACGTCTTCACGATCCGACCGATCCAAGCACCGAACGTACGGCACCTCTGAGTTCAGCACACGTTCAGCTCGATGACGATCCCCGGACTCCGATCCAGCAGGGTGTCGAGGATGAGTTCCGTCAGCACGACAGTGTGGTGACGATGATGATGTTCTACCGACGCAGGGCTTCGCCTAAGCACCGCAACGATATGACCGAGGTGGAATATGGTGGAGGGGGGCACCGCACACGGCTAAGGAACGATCACGAAGATCAACTTGTGTGTCATGGGGTGCCCCCCTGCCCCCGTATATAAAGGAGCAAGGGGGAGGGGTCGGCCGGCCAGGAGGAGGCGCGCCAAGGAGGAGTCCTACTCCCACCGGGAGTAGGATTCCTCCCCTTCCAAGTAGTAGGAGTAGGAGTCAAGGAAAGGGGGAAGAGAAGAGAAGGAAGGAGGGGGCGCAGCCCCTCCCCCTAGTCCAATTCGGACTAGGCCTTGGGGGGCGCCCAACCTCTCCTCTCTCTTTCCCCTAAATCCCAATAAGGCCCATATACTCCCCGGCGAATTCCCGTAACTCTCCGGTACTCCAAAAAATACCTGAATCACTCGGAACCTTTCTGAACTCCGAATATAGTCGTCCAATATATCGATTTTTACGCCTCGACCATTTCGAGACTCCTCGTCATGTCCCCGATCTCATCCGGGACTCAGAACTCCTTTGGTACATCAAAACTCATAAACTCATAATATAATTGTCATCGAAACCTTAAGCGTGCGGACCCTACGGGTTCGAGAACAATGTAGACATGACCGAAACACGTTTCCGGTCAATAACCAATAGCGGAACCTGGATGCTCATATTGGCTCCCACATATTCTACGAAGATCTTTATCGGTCAAACCGCATAACAACATATGATGTTCCCTTTGTCATCGGTATGTTACTTGCCCGAGATTTGATCGTCGGTATCTCAATACCTAGTTCAATCTCGTTACCGGTAAGTCTCTTTACTCGTTCCGTAATACATCATCCCGCTACTAACTCATTAGTTGCAATGCTTGCGAGGCTTAAGTGATGTGTATTACCGAGAGGGCCCAGAGATACCTCTCCGACAATCGGAGTGACAAATCCTAATCTCGAAATACGCCAACCCAACATGTACCTTCGGAGACACCTGTAGAGCTCCTTTATAATCACCCAGTTACGTTGTGACGTTTGGTAGCACACAAAGTGTTCCTCCGGTAAACGGGAGTTGCATAATCTCATAGTTATAGGAACATGTATAAGTCATGAAGAAAGCAATAGCAACATACTAAACGATCAAGCGCTAAGCTAACAGAATGGGTCAAGTCAATCACATCATTCTCCTAATGATGTGATCCCGTTAGTCAAATGACAACTATGTCTCTGGCTAGGAAACTTAACCATCTTTGATTCAACGAGCTAGTCAAGTAGAGGCATACTAGTGACACTATGTTTGTCTATGTATTCACACATGTATTATGTTTCCGGTTAATACAATTCTAGCATGAATAATAAACTTTTATCATGATATAAGGAAATAAATAATAACTTTATTATTGCCTCTAGGGCATATTTCCTTCAGTCTCCCACTTGCACTAGAGTCAATAATCTAGTTCACATCGCCATGTGATTTAACATCAATATTCATATCTGTATATGATTAACACCCATAGTTCACGTCATCATGTGACCAACACCCAAAGGGTTTACTAGAGTCAATAATCTAGTTCACATCGCTATGTGATTAACACCCAAAGAGTACTAAGGTGTGATCTTGTTTTGCTCGTGAGAGAAGTTTAGTCAACGGGTCTGTCACATTCAGAGCCGTATGTATTTTGCAAATATTCTATGTCTACAATGCTCTGCTCGGAGCTACTCTAGCTAATTGCTCCCACTTTCAATATGTATCCAGATTGAGACTTAGAGTCATCTGGATCGGTGTAAAAGCTTGCATCGTTGTAACTTTTTACGACGAGCTCTTTTATCACTTCCATTATCGAGAAATATTTCCTTAGTCCTCACTAAGGATGTTCTTGACTGATGTCCAGTGATCTACTCTTAGATCAAAATTGTATTCCTTTGCAAAACAGGCAAGAACTCTTTCTTTGACTGTTCCATTTTGAACTATTTCAAAATCTTGACAAGGTATGTACTTATTGAAAAACTTATCAAGCGTCTTGATCTATCTCAATAGATTTTGATGCTCAATATGTAAGTAGCTTTACTGAGGTCTTTCTTTTAAAGAACTCCTTTCAAATACTTCTTTATGCTTTCCAGAAAAATTCTACATCATTTCTGATCAACAATATGTCACTCACATATACTTATCAGAAAGGCTGTAGTGCTCCCACTCACTTTATTGTAAATACAGGCTTCATTGCAAGTCCGTATAAAACTATATGTTTTGATCAACTTATCAAAGCGTATATTCCAACTCTGAGATGCTTGCACTAGTCCATATATGGATTGCTGGAGCTTGCACATTTTGTTAGCACCTTTAGGATTGACAAAACCTTCTGGTTGCATAATATACAACTCTTCTTTAAGAAAACCATTAAGGAATGCAGTTTTGACATCCATTTGCCAGATTTCATAAAATGTGGCAATTGCTAACATGATTCAGACAGACTTAAGCATTGCTACAGTTGAGAAAATCTCATTGTAGTCAACACCTTGAACTTGTCGAAAACCTTTTTGCAACAAGTCAAGCTTTGTAGATAGTAACATTACTATCAACGTCCATCTTCCTCTTGAAGATCCATTTATTTTCTATGGCTTGCCGATCATCGGGCTAGTACACCAAAGTCCACACTTTGTTCTCATACATGGATCCTATCTCAGATTTCATGGCCTCCAGCCATTTTGTGGAATCTGGGCTCATCATCGCTTCCTCATAGTTCGTAGGTTTATCATGGTCTAGCAACATGACTTTCAGAACAGGATTACTGCACCACTCTGGTGCGGATCTTACTCTGGAAGACCTACGAGGTTTGGTAGCAACTTGATCTGAAGTTTCATGATCATGATCATTAACTTCCTCACTAATTGGTGTAGGAATCACTGGAACTGATTTCTGTGATAAACTACTTTCCAACAAGGGAGTAGGTATAGTTACCTCATCAAGTTCTACTTTCCTCCCACTCACTTCTTTTGAGAGAAACTCCTCTAGAAAGGATCCATTCTTAGCAACGAATGTTTTGCCTTCGGATCTGTGATAGAAGGTGTACCCAACAGTTTCCTTTGGGTATTTCTATGAAGACACACTTCTCCGATTTGGGTTTGAGCTTATCAGGTTGAAACCTTTTTCACATAAGCATCGTGTCGGAGTAATGGGCGGCGGGTACCCCGAAGATGGCAAGACAATTATTCAAGACATTGGGGCTAGCAAAGCCCCTCAGTCCGACTGCCCTGCCCGGCCGGCTGCCGGCTGCCGACTGCGCCAACCAGTCGGCTGCCGACTGCGCCAACCAGCCGGCTGCCGACTGCAGTCCGACCCGACATCGACGAGACACCGACGAGACGGATGTACCCGAGCACTGTTCACGTGTCACCACAGCCATCATGTACAGTGACACTTGTCCCTGGGCACTATTTATGAAGTGACCCAGGGTACAAGTGTGACACCCACACCATGCCCTCATGTCCACTACCTTAGCTTAGGTAGTAAGCTACCCCATGCCTATATAAGGCACCCATCCATCCATCCACCAGGGAGGGAGCCACGCCACATGCACTTGGCCGGCCACAAGGCCACTCACGCATGCATGATGAGGCACATGCAGCCACTAGCTCATGTGCATATATACCAAGTCAGATGCCTGCGGCACTGACTCCAGAGACAGCTCCAGGAGCACTTTGTACTGCCCAATGTACAACCCAGATATATATCCAGACATGCAGGAGTAGGGGTGTTATCTCTCCGGAGAGCCCCGAACCTGGGTAAACTACCGCTTGCTATTCGCATACCAGCTCCCGGTCCTATCAGCAGCAGTCTTACCCTCACACGAAGCCACCTTGTGGCATATGTCGTCTTGCACCCCCCGTGAGAATACCACGACACATCGCAACTCCAAACTTTAAGAAACGACAGCTTAGGTTTACTGCTAAACCATAGTTCATACGGTGTCGTCTCAACGGATTTAGATGGTGCGCTATTTAACGTGAATGCAGCCGTCTCTAATGCATAACCCCAAAACAATAGTGGTAAATCGGTAAGAGACATCATAGATCGCACCATATCTAGTAAAGTATGATTACGACGTTCGGATACACCATTATATTATGGTGTTCCTAGTGGCATGAGTTGCGAAACTATTTCACATTGTTTTAAATGAAGACCAAACTCGTAACTCAAATATTCGTCTCCATGATCAGATCGTAGAAACTTTATTTTTCTTGTTATGATGATTTTCCACTTCACTCTGAAATTCTTTGAACTTTTCAAATGTTTCAGACTTATGTTTCATCAAGTAGATATACCCATATCTGCTCAAGTCGCCTTGTGAAGGTCAGAAAATAACGATACTTGCCACGAGCATCAACACTCATTGGATCGTATACTGTCACATCCCTAGTTCTGGTATGCTCTGAGCTAGCTAGTCATGTGTTGCATCATGTTTATTTCCTCTTAAACTTGAAATGAGGAAAGTGAAAGCCTCAGAAATCAATTTAAAAGAAGGGCAAGAACCCTTAAAATTGCATTCATTGTTTCCAACATGCCTTCATAAATGTTTGATAATTTTGGCAAGGCTTTGAAGACCAAACCAAAAATAGTGAACATTTATGTGGAATATTTTGGGCACTGAATTTAAATCATTATTGTATTTGAATCTGAAATTATATTCATAATATATGGGATATATTTTTAGATAACTTTGAAATGTTTTATGTGCTGTTGGAAAAGTCCATCTAGCAACATAAATTATTCAGAGGATATTTGGCACTGTTTTGAATTTTTTTAAATTTGAAAACAGTGGCAAAGAAAAAAAAGAAAACAAAACAGAAGAAATAAAACAGAGACAGAAACTTACCTAACCTCACCTGCGGCCCAGCTTCTATGTAGCCCAACCAGCCCAACACTGTTGGTCCAGCCCACGTCCTCCCCTTGTCTTCTTCCAGCTCGCGCCAGAAGGATTGGGCGCGTGGTCCTCGCGCGTCCGGCCACCTCCTCCCTCCCTGCCTGCCTGGTTACCCCTCGACGCGCCCGGACGATCCCACGCACCCCCTGCACCGCTCCCCTCTCCCCGTGCCCCTCTTCCCCCCCTGTTCGTCCTCTCCCTCGCCCTCTCGCCCGACCCGAGCACCCCGTCACCGCCGCTCGCCGCTGCCGTCCCCAGCGCCACTGCCTCGCCTCCCCGCTGTGGCCTTCGGCTCCGCCACATCTCCCTGGAGCTCCAAGCCAACGGAGGCAAGCCCGGAAGCCCTGGAACGTCGCCAGCATCATCGTCTTCACCGTCTGGCACCGGAGATCGTCCCCACCGATTCGTCGTCCACAGGGCCTCCCCGAGCTCGCTGACCCCCTATCCGACCTCGCCGTGAGCCTCCGCACCGAACCCCTCTCTTCCCTCTGCCGATTTCATCCTCTAACCACGGGCTCCGTTGAGCCCGAGAGCTCGTCGCCGCCGACCATGGCGCCGTCGTGGCCAGAGCCCAAGAGAGCCGCTCCCGCGCGCGTCATCGTACTCCGTACTTCTCCAGGAGTCCGATGAGCCCACCGGCGAGCTTCCCCGTGCCGTGTAGCCCGCGCCCGCTCGGAGCCGTACTCCGGCCTCCGCCGCAAGCTCGTTCCGGCGAGCCCCGGCCACCCCGCGACCTTTCGCTGCCTCCGCTAGATGCGCAGGAGCACGAGCTACTTCCCGGTGCTCTCAGCGCACCCAGCCGCTGCCCCTAGCGCCACTCCGGTGAGCCACCGCCGCTCTGGGTCGTCGCCGTCGGCTAACCGCCAGCGCATCTGACGTGGGCGTCATTAACGGCTAATGGCGCCACTAATCGAACCCACACCCACTGACACCGGGCCCCACACACTAAGCTAACCCCTGGCTATTTTAGTTTAACAAAACTAACTCTCTGTTAGTACAGAGCCAATGACATGTGGGTCCCAGTGTCAGGTTTGACCTGGACCAGGCCTGTTGACCTGCTGAGGTCAGCATGACGCAATGATGACGCAGATAATCATTTTCTGGATTTAAAATAATTCAGAAAATTTCCGAAAATAGCTAAAACTTCTAAAAATCATAGAAATTCAACGGTAACTCCAAATGAGATAAATTATATATGAAAAATGATAAGAAAAATCCAATCTATCCATCTGTACCCTTTTCATGCATGTTAGAGCAACTTTTGTTCACTGTTTAGGTCAAATCAATTAAATGGCATTTGAATAATCACATATGGAGTTTGAATTTGAATCTTAGATTCAAACCAACTTCATTTAACCTGTTGCTAGTTGCATTAGCTCAAAACACAGCATATTGCCATGTCATGATCTTGCATCATATTGGGCATTGCATTGATTGTGTTCTTCCTTGTTTGTCGGTGTTTGTCCCCTCTCAGTAGACGACGTATCGACGATGTGATCGATGACACCGATGAAGAACTATACTATCTTCAGAAGTGCCAGGCAAGCAAACCCCCTTGTTCATTCTGATACAATCCCACTCTCTCGCTCCTGCTCTCTTTTACTGCATTAGGACAACAATGATTCAACTGTTACATGCTGCGGTAGTTGAACCCCTTTCCTCTGCATGACCTGTCATTGCCACAGTAAATAGCTGAAACCCACTAGCATGAGTAGGAGTTGTTTGAGCCCTGATGTGCCTACTCATTCATGCTTGTTTGTCATGCCTGCTAATGCTTAGAGTTGAGTCAGGTATGATTCATCGGGAATGAATTGGAAAGTGGTGAACATGTCCTACTGTGTGTGAGCTAAGTGTGTGAACATGATTTGGTAAAGGTAGAGGTGAGAGGCCATGTAGGAGTACATGGTGGGTTGTCTCATTGCAGCCGTCCTCAGGAACTAAGTTCTGTGTTTGTGATCCATGAACAGTTACTACCACACATTGGGTTCCGGTAACTCGACCCCTCTCGGCTTCTTAATCACCCTTGTTCTCTGTCCAGGAGTTGCAACTAGTTTCTGGTGTTTGTAGGTAGTGTTAGTAGTCTACCAAGTGGCACCCGGTACAGGTGGGCTTGGGACAGACTAGGCACAGTGGCCTGGTGTACCAAGTGGCACCCGGATGGTGGACTTGGGAACCCTGCACACATCGTTTGGGGCCGTGAGCGACACCCCGGCCGGATCTCCTTGCAGATGGAACCCGAATAGGCGATAAACCTGGACGAGAGACTTGAGTGTTTAGGTAGGCCGTGGGCGACTCCCTCGCCAGGCTTTCGCTTGAAGGTTGCCGAGATACACGAGGTGTACATGGCGGTAAGTGGCGAGAGCGTGTGTGAAGAAGTACACCCCTGCAGGGTTATTATGATCTATTCGAATAGCCGTGTCCGCGGAAAAGGACTTCTGGGTTGCCTGTATAGTTCATAGACAAGTGAAAGTGGATACTCTAAAATGCGCAAGATAAGCGTGAGTGCTACGGATGGCATTCTCGTAGGGAGACGGGAGCGGATCCATAGTGGTGTATTGATATGGTGAATATGTGGACTCGTGTGCGCCACCTCAAAGAGTTACTTGCAGTCGTAGTTCAGGTTAGCCACTGAGTCAAAGCTGGCTTGCTGCAGTTAAACCCCATCATCCCCTTTGTTGATAATGATGCATAAGTAGATAGTTCTGATGTAAGTCTTGCTGGGTACATTTGTACTCACGTTTGCCTATTTTATGTTTTTGCAGAGAGACTTCAGTCTCACTAGTAGTTCCGTGTGGACTTCGACGTTTAGCTTGTTACCTCAGCTACGATCTTGTGCCCTCGGCGGGATCTAGTAGATAGTCAGGCTTCTCAGCCTTTTTCATCTGTAGATGTCTGTACTCAGACATGTTGAGCTTGCGTTTGTGTTTTGACTTGTATGCTCTGAATGTTGGGTCATGAGACCCATGTTTGTAATATCTCGCTCCTCAGAGCCTATTGAATAAAATACTTGAGTTGTAGAGTCATGTTGTGATGCCATGTTGTATTTGCACATATCGAGCATATTGTGTGTATGTTATTGAAATGCTTAGTATGTGTGGGATCTGACTATCTAGTTGTTTATCCTTAGTAGCCTCTCTTACCGAGAAATGTCTCCTAGTGCTTCCACTGAGCCATGGTAGCTTGCTACTGCTCCGGAACACTTAGGCTGGCCGGCATGTGTCCTTCTTCGTTCCTATGTCTGTCCCTTCAGGGAAATGTCACGCGATGAATACCGGAGTCCTGTTAGCCCGCTACAGCCCGGTTCACCGGAGTCCTGCTAGCCCAGTGCTACAGCCTGGATTCACTCGCTGATGACCAACATGTTCGATGCTGGGTCATGGATGCCTGTCCCTGTAAGTTTGTGCCACTTTGGGTTTACGACTAGCCATGTCAGCACGGGCTCCTTATCATATGGATGCTAGCGACACTATCATATACGTGTGCCAAAAGGCGCAAACGGTCCTGGGCAAAGGTAAGGCGACACCCGTGGGAATACCGTGCGTGAGGCCGCGAAGTGATATGAGGTGTTACATGCTAGATCGATGTGGCATTGAGTTGGGGTCCTGATAGCTTTTGGTATCAGAGCTTGACTGCCTGTAGGATTACCAAGCCAAACTGGTCGAAGTTGAGTCTAGAAATGCTTTAGTTATATAAGGGAATTGATTGTGAGATGGAACGTAAGGCTCTTTTTACTCCTTATACCTCATGGCCTTCTGATCTGAGTCATCCTCTTCTCTTCCTACGGGGTTAAGAACTAGGCCTTCTCATCTATCTATCATGATGACGAGTAACTATTATAGAGACTTATAGGATTGATGTACTCAAGCCTCTGTTCAGTTCTATTACTTCTATGTGTTCTTAGTTGCTCTCAGAACATTGATATTGTGATGTCGAGTGGTTATGCCACCATTTTGCAGGATGTCTCAAATCATTTTGAGCATTTACAGCCGTTATGCTGAACGAGTCATCCCAGGTTTCTAAACAGTCTGATGCATTTGCAAATCCCTTCCTCCCGTTCCTGATGTCCTTTTAGGCCAGGTTAATCACACTAATTGCTGAGTTGAGGTATTCTATTGCCTCGACATATATGTTGGAATTATTATTATGACTCTAGGTGTCCTAGGGGATCATCTAGTAATTTAGCCATGTTTTGTATCCCCAGTGTGATGATTCTGGCCATTATTCTCGAAAGCATCCCGTGATGCCACTTAGTAGTAGGTACTCTACTCCTGGGTTTCTGAACTGGAGACTCACACTACTTACTTCAGTGTTGATAGTATTTGCTAGTTCCCTTAGGATATTAGTAACCTTTGTGATAGTCCTCGAGATTCGTGGTATATCCTTCTTCCAATACCATGAACCAATATGGTAGAAGTTCGGGAACCAAAAGATCACGACCGGTGTGCTCTTGACGAGTTCTCCATTCTATATTGTGACTCTGCCAGTTCTGACCTTCTGCATGGGTTGTCCGGAAGAAATATGTTGAACTCGTTCGACATGCTAATCCATGCATCCACAACTCAGAAAATCATATGTTCTTTTGGGTTGTCCCATTTTAGTTGTCTTCCGACCCTCATCTATCAATTGATAGTCAATACTATGTGTGCATTCGTTCATCGATGCCTATTACTCTTGTGGTCCGTCAAGCCATTCTATTCCGGAATGACTAGGAGAAACAAACTCCAGAACCTCATCCATATCCAGGATTGGGTCAAAGCAGTTGTACTCCGCAGATCAAAATGGCAATCCAGCTTTGATTCTGTTCTACCCTGGAGTATTACCCCCTTTATGTCAGGATTTTCATGAGAATTGCACCAGCTCTTGTGAATTCTTGACGCAGTGATACTTCTCGCCCTCATTATTCATTCCTCGGTTCTGTGTTTTTGCAACCGGAATGCCGACAAGTGAATCACGATGTGTGAAATCTATACTCCTAGCAACCCCGTTGCTTGGTAGTTAAATGGACAATAACCTCATTCTTAGCGTGTTGATTATTGAATCATCACCCTAAGGCTAATCGTGCTACCTAGTCCTTATCTCAGGTGCACTCTCCGATCGATGAGTTAGGATTGAGTCAATCCCTCGCTCTATTGATCATATCGTCTTGCCCTGAAAAGCAAGATTGTTCTCGAGCTTAGTAACATGTCGGTAGTTTGTGATTTTTTGTATATCTTCTCGGAAGTATCACCAGGTTGTTCCCTGATCGCTATGTTGAGCTCTTGATCAAGTTGGTTCTTGTAACCACCCTTTCTCCAAGAATCTGTGTTGGTTACCCCTGAGCTAGTTGGTTAAGCTGAACAACAACTTGGAGAGTTGGAAGATAAAAGCTTGCCTAACTTAGCTCATTTCCAAAGGGATATCTTGTGTTTGTGTGTTGAAGAAAGATGATATCTCCATCGATTGGTCCTCGTGATCAGTTGTTGCATCTATTGCCTTGTTAAAACTTTGACTTGAGTATGGGCTATCGTCAAGTCAAATCAGAACCAATGATGTTCATAATGTTGTCTTACTCGTGGTTGATTCCTCGAGCATACACCATTACATCTTATGGTTTGACCAATACTATCACATTGTTCGCATAATGGTGGAAGTTCGGTGATATGAAAATTCCGATGAGTTGCTGTTGAGCCCATCAGCAGTATTTTGTCTCCTCCATGATTCATGTTGAACATCAAGCTAGTGTTGGAAACTTTTATAAGCATTATCTTCATGTCCCGTGCATGAAGCACATGTTCGGATGGAAGAAGTGGCTTCCTCGAATTCATGTGCATTTGGTGCAAGTTGCCGCCGTGAGTTCGAGAAAGATTGTTTTTGTTTCCTCTGGTACCATCCCAAATCAATTATGCATGTGCGAATGTATTCTATGGTTTGGTAGATTAATTACCTCCACTCCATATGTATTCCCTAGCACACCAAGCCACTGATTGACTTGTTCAAGGTAAAGAAGTCCAGCGCGCGTAAAGACTTCGAAATCCCTGATGATGGTTCCCCACCTGAACTTGGTAGTGTTTTATTATAAGACTACTATGTGGTCATGCTTGTCTGGGACAGCGTGCTCACATGTGTGTAGCAGAACCCGCTCATGTTTTGGAGCTTGCTATCGTAGTTCATTTCCTGAGAATCTCGCAATGTCATCTCGTCGACTTGTGTTGCAACCTTTCTTTTCTAGACATGTTGTCTGGAATATCCTGACACTAACCAGTTCTGAATCTCAGGTTGATATGATGGTTGGAACGTTTAGCAAGAACTATAATATTGGTCTCTTGTAATCCAGTAAAGTGGATGTCGTGGCCAACACACCCAGCCGAAAGACCTATTATTGTAGTATCTTGATTGAAGAAGTTGGCCACCTCCCCATAAGGACTTCGTAGGGTTTACTCCCTAGTTGTGCCTTATGATTTTTGTGTTCCCGAAGTCTGACCTTTTACTTGATGTTCTAGATATCAAACCATTTCTATGAATGGTTTACGCTAGCACATCAAGGAGAACATTAGAAACGGAGTGCTAAATGTTTCTCGGTCGATCATACAGGTTTTGTTCCTTAGCATCGCTAAGGTGAAATCTGAGAAGATTATCTTCCTTTGCATCTGCATCGTCCATCGCTGTTCATCATGGTAGTACGTTGTGTTACCAGGATCCTTGACACGGATATTGGTAAAACCTTGATGAACATGGAAATGCTCAAGTTCTTGAGAGCACGCACAAGCGCTAGGTGTTATCATCGGCACTAACTGGGATTGCTCTCAGTTTCCTCGGTTATGCTATAACTTCTCAAACAGTGGACTCACTCTCTACTGTTGAGCTTCTCCCCAGTTACTAAAATCATTCCTTGTGTTGTTTCAACAAGGTAATCCACATTATCCATTCTAGTCTGAGTATGTCATTCTACCGAACTCCTTCAAATGATCGATTGTGATTTGCCTTAGGCTGGTATAGAGAGTTTCCATGATCTAGGTATCGAAAGTAATTCTTTTTGTCACTTAAGGGGGGATATATTCTACGAGTCACCTCCTCTAAGATGTCTCGTTATGGTATCATGGCAACTCAACTCCTCGCTACGTTGACAACCATTCACCACCCTCTTAAGTGTAGAATTGTTGTCTATCTAGTGAACCCTCGTCATCTATCTCACTCCATTCCTTCAGATGTATGCTTCATGTCTCAGCTCGAGAGATGTTTCAATGTCTCATTCCATGAGTTGATCCTGAGTTGTTCGATCTTCGAGAAGGTCGATTCTTCCGGAGACTTTCTTCCCTCTCGTTGTCATGTTAGTTGGAGTTCTCAGAGCAAGACGTCGAGACAAAGATGATGATCGAATCAAGGTTCCTATGAAGTGCAACCTGGATCGTGAAGATTGTGTCAGCTGTGTGTTCCCTCTGACTTCCTACCTCACGTCTTGAATCTCGGGACGAGATTCTTGCTTAGTGGGGGTGAGTTGTCACATCCCTAGTTCTAGTATGCTCTGAGCTAGCTAGTCATGTGTTGCATCATGTCTATTTCCTCTTAAACTTGAAATGAGGAAAGTGAAAACCTCAGAAATCAATTTAAAAGAAGGGCAAGAACCCTTAAAATTGCATTCATTGTTTCCAACATGCCTTCATAAATGTTTGATAATTTTGGCAAGGCTTTGAAGACCAAACCAAAAATAGTGAACATTTATGTGAAATATTTTGGGCACTGAATTTAAATCATTATTGTATTTGAATCTGAAATTATATTCATAATATATGGGATATATTTTCAGATAACTTTGAAATGTTTTATGTGCTGTTGGAAAAGTCCATCTAGCAACATAAATTATTCAGAGGATATTTGGCACTGTTTTGATTTTTTTTTAAATTTGAAAACAGTGGCAAAGAAAAAAAAGAAAAGAAAACAGAAGAAATAAAACAGAGACAGAAACTTACCTAACCTCACCTGCGGCCCAGCTTCTGTGTAGCCCAACCAGCCCAACACTGTTGGTCCAGCCCACCTCCTCCCCTTGTCTTCTTCCAGCTCGCGCCAGAAGGATTGGGCGCGTGGTCGCCGCGCGTCCGGCCACCTCCTCCCTCCCTGCCTGCCTGGTTACCCCTCGACGCACCCGGACGACGCCACGCACCCCCTGCACCGCTCCCCTCTCCCCGTGCCCCTCTTCCCCCCCTGTTCATCCTCTCCCTCGCCCTCTCGCCCGACCCGAGCACCCCGTCACCGCCGCTCGTTGCTGCCGTCCCCAGCGCCACTGCCTCGCCTCCCCGTTGTGGCCTTCGGCTCCGCCACATCTCCCTGGAGCTCCAAGCCAACGGAGGCAAGCCCGGAAGCCCTGGAACGTCGCCAGCATCATCGTCTTCACCGTCGGGCACCGGAGATCGTCCCCGCCGATTCGTCGTCCACAGGGCCTCCCCGAGCTCGCTGACCCCCTATCCGACCTCGCCGTGAGCCTCCGCACCGAACCCCTCTCTTCCCTCTGCCGATTTCATCCTCTAACCACGGGCTCCGTTGAGCCCGAGAGCTCGTCGCCGCCGACCATGGCGCCGCCGGGGCCAGAGCCCAAGAGAGCCGCTCCCGCGCGCGTCATCGTACTCCGTACTTCTCCAGGAGTCCGATGAGCCCACCGGCGAGCTTCCCCGTGCCGTGTAGCCCGCGCCCGCTCGGAGCCGTACTCCGGCCTCCGCCGCAAGCTCGTTCCGGCGAGCCCCGGCCGCCCCGCGACCTTTCGCTGCCTCCGCTGGATGCGCAGGAGCACGAGCTACCTCCTGGTGCTCTCAGCGCACCCAGCCGCTGCCCCTAGCGCCACTCCGGTGAGCCATCGCCGCTCTGGGTCGTCGCCGTCGGCTAACCGCCAGCGCATCTGACGTGGGCGTCATTAACGGCTAATGGCGCCACTAATCGAACCCACACCCACTGACACCGGGCCCCACACACTAAGCTAACCCCTGGCTATTTTAGTTTAACAAAACTAACTCTCTGTTAGTACAGAGCCAATGACATGTGGGTCCCAGTGTCAGGTTTGACCTGGACCAGGCCTGTTGACCTGCTGAGGTCAGCATGACGCAATGATGACGCAGATAATCATTTTCTGGATTTAAAATAATTCAGAAAATTTCCGAAAATAGCTAAAACTTCTAAAAATCATAGAAATTCAACGGTAACTCCAAATGAGATAAATTATATATGAAAAATGATAAGAAAAATCCAATCTATCCATCTGTACCCTTTTCATGCATGTTAGAGCAACTTTTGTTCACTGTTTAGGTCAAATCAATTAAATGGCATTTGAATAATCACATATGGAGTTTGAATTTGAATCTTAGATTGAAACCAACTTCATTTAACCTGTTGCTAGTTGCATTAGCTCAAAACACAGCATATTGCCATGTCATGATCTTGCATCATATTGGGCATTGCATTGATTGTGTTCTTCCTTGTTTGTCGGTGTTTGTCCCCTCTCAGTAGACGACGTATCGACGATGTGATCGATGACACCGATGAAGAACTATACTATCTTCAGAAGTGCCAGGCAAGCAAACCCCCTTGTTCATTCTGATACAATCCCACTCTCTCGCTCCTGCTCTCTTTTACTGCATTAGGACAACAATGATTCAACTGTTACATGCTGCGGTAGTTGAACCCCTTTCCTCTGCATGACCTGTCATTGCCACAGTAAATAGCTGAAACCCACTAGCATGAGTAGGAGTTGTTTGAGCCCTGATGTGCCTACTCATTCATGCTTGTTTGTCATGCCTGCTAATGCTTAGAGTTGAGTCAGGTATGATTCATCGGGAATGAATTGGAAAGTGGTGAACATGTCCTACTGTGTGTGAGCTAAGTGTGTGAACATGATTTGGTAAAGGTAGAGGTGAGAGGCCATGTAGGAGTACATGGTGGGTTGTCTCATTGCAGCCGTCCTCAGGAACTAAGTTCTGTGTTTGTGATCCATGAACAGTTACTACCACACATTGGGTTCCGGTAACTCGACCCCTCTCGGCTTCTTAATCACCCTTGTTCTCTGTCCAGGAGTTGCAACTAGTTTCTGGTGTTTGTAGGTAGTGTTAGTAGTCTACCAAGTGGCACCCGGTACAGGTGGGCTTGGGACAGACTAGGCACAGTGGCCTGGTGTACCAAGTGGCACCCGGATGGTGGACTTGGGAACCCTGCACACATCGTTTGGGGCCGTGAGCGACACCCCGGCCGGATCTCCTTGCAGATGGAACCCGAATAGGCGATAAACCTGGACGAGAGACTTGAGTGTTTAGGTAGGCCGTGGGCGACTCCCTCGCCAGGCTTTCGCTTGAAGGTTGCCGAGATACACGAGGTGTACATGGCGGTAAGTGGCGAGAGCGTGTGTGAAGAAGTACACCCCTGCAGGGTTATTATGATCTATTCGAATAGCCGTGTCCGCGGAAAAGGACTTCTGGGTTGCCTGTATAGTTCATAGACAAGTGAAAGTGGATACTCTAAAATGCGCAAGATAAGCGTGAGTGCTATGGATGGCGTTCTCGTAGGGAGACGGGAGCGGATCCATAGTGGTGTATTGATATGGTGAATATGTGGACTCGTGTGCGCCACCTCAAAGAGTTACTTGCAGTCGTAGTTCAGGTTAGCCACTGAGTCAAAGCTGGCTTGCTGCAGTTAAACCCCATCATCCCCTTTGTTGATAATGATACATAAGTAGATAGTTCTGATGTAAGTCTTGCTGGGTACATTTGTACTCACGTTTGCCTATTTTATGTTTTTGCAGAGAGACTTCAGTCTCACTAGTAGTTCCGTGTGGACTTCGACGTTTAGCTTGTTACCTCAGCTACGATCTTGTGCCCTCGGCGGAATCTAGTAGATAGTCAGGCTTCTCAACCTTTTTCATCTGTAGATGTCTGTACTCAGACATGTTGAGCTTCTGTTTGTGTTTTGACTTGTATGCTCTGAATGTTGGGTCACGAGACCCATGTTTGTAATATCTCGCTCCTCAGAGCCTATTGAGTAAAATACCTGAGTTGTAGAGTCATGTTGTGATGCCATGTTGTATTTGCACATATCGAGCATATTGTGTGTATGTTATTGAAATGCTTGCTATGTGTGGGATCTGACTATCTAGTTGTTTATCCTTAGTAGCCTCTCTTACCGGGAAATGTCTCCTAGTGCTTCCACTGAGCCATGGTAGCTTGCTACTGCTCCGGAACATTTAGGCTGGCCGGCATGTGTCCTTCTTCGTTCCTGTGTCTGTCCCTTCGGGGAAATGTCACGCGATGAATACCGGAGTCCTGTTAGCCCGCTACAGCCCGGTTCACCGGAGTCCTGCTAGCCCAGTGCTACAGCCTGGATTCACTCGCTGATGACCGACACGTTCGATGCTGGGTCATGGATGCCTGTCCCTGTAAGTTTGTGCCACTTTGGGTTTACGACTAGCCATGTCAGCCCGGGCTCCTTATCATATGGATGCTAGCGACACTATCATATACGTGTGCCAAAAGGCGCAAACGGTCCCGGGCAAAGGTAAGGCGACACCCGTGGGAATACCGTGTGTGAGGCCACAAAGTGATATGAGGTGTTACATGCTAGATCGATGTGGCATTGAGTCGGGGTCCTGACATATACATCGGTATGTATTATTTCCGATAAGTCAGTAGCTCGTTCCATTGTTCTGGAGAATGGAGTTTTAGTCATCTTGCCCAAAAGGCATGGTTCGCAAGCATAAAATGATTCATAACCAAGTGATTCCAAAAATACATCTTTATGGAGTTTCTTCATGCGCTTTACACCGATATGACCCAAACGGCAGTGCCACAAATAAGTTGCACTATCATTATTAACTTTGCATCTTTTGGCATCAATATTATGAATATGTGTATCACTATGATCGAGATCCAACAAACTATTTTCATTGGGTGTATGACCATCGAAGGTCTTATTCATGTAAACAGAATAACAATTATCCTCTAACTTTAAATGAATAACCGTATCGCAATAAACATGATCAAATCATATTCATGTTCAACACAAACGCCAAATAACATTTATTTAGGTTTAACACTAATCCCGAAAGTATAGGGAGTGTGCGATGATGATCATATCAATCTTGGAACTACTTCCAACACTCATCGTCACTTCCCCTTCAACTAGTCTCTGTTTGTTCTGTAACTCCTGTTTTGAGTTACTAATCTTAGCAACCGAACAAGTATCAAATACTCAGGGGCTACTATAAACACTAGTAAGGTACACATCAATAACCTGTATATCAAATATACCCTTGTTCACTTTGCCATCCTTCTTATCCACCAAATATTTGGAGTAGTTCCACTTCCCGTGACCATTTCCTTTGCAGTACAAGCACTCAGATTCAGACTTTGGTCCAGCTTTGGTCTTCTTCACGGGAGTGACAACTTGCTTGTCATTCTACTTGAAGTTCCCTTTCTTTCCCTTTGCCCTTCTCTTGAAACTAGTGGTCTTGTCAATCATCAACACTTGATGCTCTTTCTTGATTTCTACCTTCGTCGATTTCAACATCACGAAGAGCTCGGGAATCGTTTTCGTCATCCCTTGCATACTATAGTTCATCACGAAGTTCTAGTAACTTAGTGATGGTGACTAGAAAATTCTGTCAATAACTATCTTATCTGGAAGATTAACTCCCACTTGATAAAAGCGATTGAAGTACCCAGACAATCTGAGCACATGCTCACTAGTTGAGCGATTCTCCTCCATCTTTTAGCTATAGAACTTGTTGGAGACTTCATATCTCTCAACTCGGGTATTTGCTTGAAATATTAACTCCAATACCTGGAACATCTTATATGATCCATGACGTTCAAAACGTCTTTGAAGTCCCGATTCTAAGCCATTAAGCATGGTGCACTAAACTATCAAGTAGTCATCATATTGAGCTAGCCAGACGTTCATAACGTCTGCATCTGCTCTTGCAATAGGTCTGTCACCTAGCGGTGCATTAAGGACATAATTCTTCTGTGCAGTAATGAGGATAAACCTCAGATCACGGATCCAATCCGCATCATTTCTACTAACATTTTTCAACACAATTTTCTCTAGGAACATATCAAAATAAACATATGAAAGCAACAACGCGAGCTACTGATCTACAATATAATTTGCAAAATACGACCAGGACTATGTTCATGATAAATTTAAGTTCACTTAATCATATTACTTAAGAACTCCCACTTAGATAGACATCTCTCTAGTCATCTAAGTGATCACGTGATCCAAATCAACTAAACCATGTCCGATCATCACGTGAGATGGAGTAATTTCAATGGTGAACATCTCTATGTTGATCATATCTACTATATGATTCACGTTCGACCTTTCGGTCTCTGTGTTTCGAGGCCATATCTGTATATGCTAGGCTCGTCAAGTTTAACCTAAGTATTCCGCGTGTGCAACTGTTTTGCACCCGTTGTATTTGAACGTAGAGCCTATCACACCCGATCATCATTTGGTGTCTCAGCACGAAGAACTTTCGCAACGGTGCATACTCAGGGAGAACACTTCTTGATAATTTAGTGAGAGATCATCTTAAAATGCTACCGTCAATCAAAGCAAGATAAGATGCATAAAGGATAAACATCACATGCAATCAATATAAGTGATATGATATGGCCATCATCATCTTGTGCTTATGATCTCCATCTCCGAAGCACCGTCATGATCACCATCGTCACCGACGCGACACCTTGATCTCCATCGTAGCATCGTTTGTCGTTTATGCCATCTATTGCTTCTACGACTACCGCTACCGCTTAGTGATAAACTAAAGCAATTACAGGGCGTTTGCATTTCATACAATAAAGCGACAACCATATGGCTCCTGCCAGTTGCCGATAACTTCGGTTATAAAACATGATCATCTCATACAATAAAATATAGCATCACGTCTTGACCATATCACATCACAACATGCCCTGCAAAAACAAGTTAGACGTCCTCTACTTTGTTGTTGCAAATTTTACGTGGCTGCTACGGGCTGAGCAAGAACCATTATTACCTACGCATCAAAACCACAACGATAGTTCGTCAAGTTAGTGTTGTTTTAACCTACGCAAGGACCGGGCATAGCCACACTCGGTTCAACTAAAGTGAGAGAGACAGACACCCGCCAGTCACCTTTAAGCACGAGTGCTCGTAACGGTGAAACCAGTCTCGCGTAAGCGTACGCGTAATGTCGGTCCGGGCCGCTTCATCTCACAATACCGCTGAACCAAAGTATGCCATGTTGGTAAGCAGTATGACTTGTATCGCCAACAACTCACTTGTGTTCTACTTCTGCATATGACATCTACGCATAAAACCTGGCTCGGATGCCACTGTTGGGGAACGTAGTAATTTCAAAATTTTCCTACGCACACGCAAGATCATGGTGATGCATAGCAATGAGAGGGGAGAGTGTTGTCCATGTACCCTCGTAGACTGTAAGCGGAAGCGTTATGACAACGCGGTTGATGTAGTCATACGTCTTCATGATCCGACCGATCCAAGCACCGAACGTACGACACCTCCGAGTTGAGCACACATTCAGCTCGATGACGATCCCTGGACTCCGATCCAGCAGGGTGTCGGGGATGAGTTCCGTCAGCACGACGGCGTGGTGACGATGATGATGTTCTACCGACGCAGGGCTTCGCCTAAGCACCGCAACGATATGACCGAGGTGGAATATGATGGAGGGGGGCACCGCACACGGCTAAAGAACGATCACGAAGATCAACTTGTGTGTCATGGGGTGCCCCCCTGCCCACGTATATAAAGGAGCAAGGGGGAGGGGTCGGCCAGCCAGGAGGAGGCGCGCCAAGGAGGAGTCCTACTCCCACCGGGAGTAGGATTCCCCCCTTCCAAGTAGTAGGAGTAGGAGTCAAGGAAAGGGAGAAGAGAAGAGAAGGAAGGAGGGGGCGCAGCCCCTCCCCCTAGTCCAATTCAGACTAGGCCTTGGGGGGCGCCCAACCTCTCCTCTCTCTTTCCCCTAAAGCCCAGTAAGGCCCATATACTCCCCGGCGAATTCCCGTAACTCTCCGGTACTCCGAAAAATACCCAAATCAGTCGGAACCTTTCCGAACTCCGAATATAGTCGTCCAATGTATCGATTTTTACGTCTCGACCATTTCGAGACTCCTCATCATGTCCCCGATCTCATCCGGGACTCCAAACTCCTTCGGTACATCAAAACTCATAAACTCATAATATAACTGTCATCGAAACCTTAAGCGTGCGGACCCTACGGGTTCGAGAACAATGTAGACATGACCGAAACACGTTTCCGGTCAATAACCAATAGCAAAACCTGGATGCTCATATTGGCTCCCACATATTCTACGAAGATCTTTATCGGTCAAACCGCATAACAACATAGGTTGTTCCCTTTGTCATCGGTATGTTACTTGCCCGAGATTCGATCGTCGGTATCTCAATACCTAGTTCAATCTCATTACCGGCAAGTCTCTTTACTCGTTCCGTAATACATCATCCCGCAACTAACTCATTAGTTGCAATGCTTCCAAGGCTTAAGTGATGTGTATTACCGAGAGGGCCTAGAGATACCTCTCCGACAATCGGAGTGACAAATCCTAATCTCGAAATACGCCAACCCAACATGTACCGTCGGAGACACCTATAGAGCTCCTTTATAATCACCCAGTTACTTGTGACGTTTGGTAGCACACAAAGTGTTCCTCCGGTAAACGGGAGTTGCATAATCTCATAGTTATAGCAACATGTATAAGTCATGAAGAAAGCAATAGCAACATACTAAATGATCAAGTGCTAAGCTAACAGAATGGGTCAAATCAATCACATCATTCTCCTAATGATGTGATCCCGTTAATCAAATGACAACTCATGTCTATGGCTAGGAAACTTAAGCATCTTTGATTCAACGAGCTAGTCAAGTAGAGGCATACCAGTGACACTATGTGAGGGATTGACCGGATAGCCGGACTATCATCGTCAGCCGGACTCCAAGACTATGAAGATACAAGATTGAAGACTTCGTCCCGTGTCCGGATGGGACTTTCCTTGGCGTGGAGGGCAATCTTGGCGATACGGATATGTAGATCTCCTACCATTGTAACCGACTCTGTGTAACCCTAGCCCTCTCCGGTGTCTATATAAACCGGAGGGTTTTAGTCCGTAGGACAACAACCATTACAACAATCATACCATAGGCTAGCTTCTAGGGTTTAGCCTCCTTGATATCGTGGTAGATCCACTCTTGTACTACCCATATCATCAATATCAATCAAGCAGGAGTAGGGTTTTACCTCCATCGAGAGGGCCCGAACCTGGGTAAAAACATCGTGTCCCTTGTCTCCTGTTACCATCCGCCTAGACGCACAGTTCGGGACCCCCTACCCGAGATCCGCCAGTTTTGACACCGACATTGGTGCTTTCATTGAGAGTTCCTCTGTGTCGTCACCGATAGGCTTGATGGCTTCTTCAATCAACAACAGCACAGTCCTGGGTGAGACTTTTCTCCCCGGACAGATCTTCGTATTCGGCGGCTTCGCACTGCGGGCCAATTCACTTGGCCATCTGGAGAAGATCGAAAGCTACCCCCTGGCCATCAGATCAGATTTGGGAGCCTAAACTTCACGGCGGATATCCGCGGAGACTTGATCTTCGATGGATCCGAGCCGCAGCCGAGCGTGCCGCACTGTCACGATGGGCATGATCTAACTCTGCCGTCGGACAGTACCTTGGAGGCCGCACACGAATCCGCTCCGACCCATAGTCCGGAGCCGATCGCGCAGATCGAGGACGGGTGGCTGGACACCGCCTCAGGAGCTGCAACTTCCACGGCGATGGAGCCGAACGCTGACCTCGTCCCTTATAAAGCTCGCGACTCCAAGGTGCCGGACTCTGAACCTCCTGCGCCCCTGCCAATCGAATCTGATTGGGCGTCGATCATGGAGTTCACCGCTGCGGACATCTTTCAGCACACTCCCTTTGGCGACATCCTAAAGTCGCTAAAGCATCTCTCGCTATCCGGAGAGCCCTGGCCGGACTACGGCCATGATTGTTGGGATGCGGACGACGAAGAAATTCAAAGCCCACCCACCACCCGCTTTGTAGCCACTGTCGACGATCTAACCGACATGCTAGACTACGACTCCGAAGACATCGACGGTATGGACGACGATGCCGGAGACGATCAAGAACCGGCGCCTACAGGGCACTGGAAGACCACCTCGTCATACGACATATACATGGTGGACACCCCAAAAGATGGGGACGGCGAAGAAGCAGCGGAGGCAGATTCCTTAAAGAAACAGCCCAAGCGCCGACGTCAGCGGCGCCGCTCTAAATCCCGCCACAACAAGAATGGAGATTCTAGCACAGGAGATAATAACACCCCAGGGAGTGCCGAAGACAACCCCCTCCAGCAAGATTCAGCGCAGGAGGACGCAGAAGCCAGCCCTCACGAGAGAGCAGCAGACGAAGAGGTTGAGGATGATAATTACATACCTCCCTCCGGAGACGAGGCAAGCCTCGACGACGGCGAATTCGTCGTGCCTGAGGATCCCGTCGAACAAGAGCGTTTCAGACGTAGGCTAATGGCCACAGCAAATAGCCTAAAGAAAAAGCAGCAACAGCTTCAAGCTGATCAAGACCTGTTGGCCGACAGATGGACCGAGGTCCTCGCGGCCGAAGAGTATGAACTCGAACGCCCCTCCAGAAGCTACCCAAAACGCAAGTTGCTTCCCCGACTAGAGGAGGAAGCATACAAACCTTCATCACCAGCGCACTATACGGCAGACCGACCACCTCGTGGCCACGACAGAGAGGCATCTAGGCCCTCCACCAGAACCGTACCCCGGCACCGCTCAAAAAGTACGAAGCCACGGGGGAACGCGCCGGACTTGCGGGATATATTGGAGGACAAGGCAAGACAATCCAGATCCATCTATGGATCACGTGGGCGCCCCACGACCCACGACGAATACCGTCGCATCGGATACAGCAACTCCGGCCGGGCCGAACACAGCAGACAACGCTCTCTTGAGCTACGTCGTGACATTGCTCAATACAGAGGCGCCGCACACCCACTATGCTTCACAGACGAAGTAATGGATCATCAAATCCCTGAAGGGTTTAAATCCGTCAACATTGAATCCTACGATGGCACAACAGACCCCGCGGTTTGGATCGAGGATTATCTCCTTCATATCCATATGGCCCGCGACGACGATCTCCATGCCATCAAATATCTCCCGCTCAAGCTTAAAGGACCAGCTCGGCATTGTCTCAACAGCCTGCCCGCAGAGTCAATTGGGTGTTGGGAGGACCTAGAAGCCGCATTCCTCGACAACTTCCAGGGCACATATGTGCGACCACCAGACGCCGATGACCTAAGCCACATAATTCAGCAGCCAGACGAATCAGCCAGACAATTCTGGACACGGTTCTTAACAAAGAAAAATCAAATCATCGACTGTCCGGATGCAGAGGCCCTCGCAACCTTCAAACATAACATCCGCGATGAGTGGCTAGCCCGGAACCTAGGACAGGAAAAGCCGAAATCCATGGCAGCCCTCACATCACTCATGACCCGCTTCTGTGCGGGAGAGGACAGCTGGCTAGCTCGCAGCAACAACCTCCGCAAAAATGCTGGCAGTACGGATACCAAGGACCACAATGGCAATAACAATGAGGATACGGCAGTCAACGCCGGATTCAGAGGCTCTAAACCCGGTCAACGGAAGAAGCCATTCAAAAGAACTACTCCGGGTCCGTCCAATTTGGACCGAATACTCGACCGCTCATGCCAGATACATGGCACCCCCGAAAAGCCAGCTAACCACACCAACAGAGATTGTTGGGTATTCAAGCAGGCAGGCAAGTTAATTGCCGAAAACAATGACAAGGGGCTGCATAGCGATGACGAGGAAGAGACCCGGCCGCCGAACAATAGAGGACAAAAGGGTTTCCCCCCACAAGTGCGGACGGTAAATATGATATACGCAACCCATATACCCAAGAGGGAGCGGAAGCGTGCACTACGGGACGTATATGTGATGGAGCCAGTCGCCCCGAAGTTCAATCCATGGTCCTCTTGCCCGATCACTTTCGATCGAAGAGACCATCCGACCAGTATCCGCCATGGCGGATTCGCCGCATTGGTTTTAGACCTAATCGTTGATGGATTTCACCTCACGAGAGTCTTGATGGACGGCGGCAGTAGCCTGAACCTGCTTTATCAGGATACAGTGTGCAAGATGGGCATAGACCCCTCAAGGATTAAACCTACAAAGACGACCTTCAAGGGCGTCATACCAGGTGTTGAGGCCAATTGTACAGGCTCAGTCACACTGGAAGTGGTCTTCGGATCCCCGGATAATTTCCGAAGCGAGGAGTTAATCATCGACATAGTCCCGTTCTGCAGCGGCTATCATGCTCTGCTCGGACGAACCATGTTCGCAAAGTTCAACACGGTGCCGCATTATGCATACCTCAAGCTCAAGATGCCAGGCCCTCGTGGAGTCATCACGGTCAACGGAAATACGGAACGCTCCCTCCGACCGGAGGAGCATACAGCGGCTCTCGCGGCAGAAGTACAGAGCAGCCTTCTAAGGCAATTTTCTAGTCCGGCCGTTAAATGACCGGACATGGCCAAACGCGCCCGGAGCAATATCAATCAAGACCACCTGGCACGTTCCGAGCACGCGTAGCAATGCGTCCCCAACCCCAACCCTCGCATGATTGCAAGACAATCTCTCCGTGTACATCATTACGCTCTGGAGATACCATGGGCATACGGGGAGGGGCACGACCACAACAGACCCAGAGTGCGGCTCAACCACACCAGGGGCTCCCAAGTGTGTCGCTCTTTTTATTTTTATTTTCCTTCTTTTTATACACAGGACTCCGTTCACCAGAGGCTCTGTCCGGCGGCGAACCTGCCGAACTCACGATGCAACAGACAGGGAGGGACAAAGGCTGCGACGAACACTCAGGTGGTCTCCATTACGAGCATTAAATTTGTTAAATACACTATTCCGCAGCCTACCCTTGGAGGGAGACACGTCTAATTAGTCCAATCCCTTGCTTACCGCACTATTTGTATCATTCCGCACTCATAGCAGAATTCCTTGAATAAATAATGCATCACTTTTTGCCTATAATTGCATTACTTTACGTATATGTTCATTAATGACATCTTGCACCCATATATTTTGGTACGGCCGAATACACCAGGGGCTTATGTTCCCCGCATTATGGTGTGATAAGTCCGAACACTTTCACAAGTGCGGCACCCCGAACTTATAGCATTATATGAATCGGCTCCGAATCATGTCTTGGGTCAATAATTGGGTTTGCCCAGCTCCCATGTTTTGGTACCTTATGTTCCGTTCTGTCGGCTAAGGTAGCACTAGGAGAACCACTGCGATTGCGCCCCGGTTGAGCTGGGCGAGCGCCTCAGTGGAGAAAGCTAAAACTGACTGTCATGATAAGGCAAGAGACTGGTCGCTGTTCGAGAGGTCTTTTCGAGTCCCTAAAGACTTATGCCGCTTCAAGCGAAGAACCGGATAATGTCCGGCCAAGGCGTGGATAGCGCCCAGAACTCGGTCTTCCAAATACTAGGGGATTCGCCGAAATTTAAAATTATAGAATTCTATGGCTAAGTGAGAGTGTTCAAGCATTATAAGTCCGGTTGCCTTGTTCGTTGTGTTGAGCGCCTCCCTAGATGGACCCAAAAATGGGAACAAGAGTGCTCAAGTTTATCCCGAACACCCCAGCACTCGTGGCATGGGGGCTGAAGCCGACGACTTGCCATCTCTCAGATTTAATAAACGGCCGCACAGAAGGTAATTTTTTAAATCAATAAGCGTTGCTTAGCGCATATGAACAATGTTTTCAGCGCACAGGATAACACATGGCGAGTCTACTCAATAATTACATCTCTGGGGCACTCATCCGCAATCTTGCGGGCACCCTTCAGGATAGTCTTATAGTACATCTCGGGCGTACGATACTCTTTGCCCAGCGGCGGCGCGTCCGTCAGGAGCCTCTCTACATCCAGCCTGCCCCAGTGCACCTTTGCGCGGGCAAGGGCCCGACAGGCACCTTCAATACAGGCGGAGCGCTTGATGACCTCCACCCAGGGGCACGCATCCACCAGCCGCCGCACGAGGCTGAAGTAGCTCCCAGGCATGGCCTCTCTAGGCCACAGCCGGACTATGAGGCCCTTCATGGCCTGCTCGGCTACTTTGTGGAGCTCGACCAGCTGCTTCAGCTGGTCGCTAGGGGGCACCGGATGTCCGGCCTCAGCGTACTGAGACCAGAAGACCTTCTCCGTCGAGCTCCCCTCCTCAGCCCGGTAGAATGCGGCGGCATCGGACACGCTGTGAGGCAGATCTGCAAATGCCACTGGAGAGCTCCAAATTCGGGTAAGTAACAGGTAATTTACATTCACATGCTTGCTTTGCATGAAAAATGCCTTACCCGCCGCTATCTTCTTCACTGCCTCAATCTCCTGGAGGGACTTATGGGCCTCGGCCTTGGCGGCTTTGGCACTTTCAAGAGCCGAGGTAAGCTCGGACTCTCGAGTCTTTGAGTCGCGCTCCAAACTCTCATGCTTTTCCATGAGAGCCTAGAGCTCTTGCCGCACCTCCGCCACCCGCGCCTCCTGCTTCTCTTGCTCTGCCCATTCCGCGGCTGCATTGCGTTTGGCCATGGACACAGCCTCCTTCAGGGTTGCCACCTCATTCGTGGCCCCTGCAGTACCCACGTTATCCTTGTTATTTTTATTGCAACCTAAATCCTTTTCTGTAAGGTACAAATTTCAAAGTGGTGTTACTCACCTTCTTTGTCCTCGAGCTGCTTCTTGGCACGACCGAGCTCTTGCTCGGACCGCTCGAGGTCCTGCTTCAAAGCACCGACCTCCGCAGTTAGTGCGGCAGAGGTCAGCAGCGCAGCCTGCAAACCCATATTGACATAATTTTTAGCACTCCTGCGTATATCTTTTTAAGATCCTCAATCCGGTTTTTCTTTTCGAACACCGAACCGAGCATCAGGGGCTACTGTCTATGCGGTATTACATTGCATATTTTTAACTTCTTACCTCAAAGCCTGTTAGAAGGCTACTGCAGGCTTCGGTCAGCCCGCTCTTGGCGAGCTGAACCTTCTGAATCACCGCACTCATAATAGTGCGGTGTTCTTCCTTGATGGAAGCGCCTTTGAGCGCCTCCAACAAGTTGTCCGGCGCCTCCGGTTGGATGGAGGCCGCCGGCGTCACGGTCTTTCCCTTCTTGTGAAGGGGCCGCTGGCCGGACTCCGGAACCACTGCGGGTTCCGGCGTGGAGTCCGGCGCAAAGTCCGGGAGGCTGCCTTGTGGCGCCTCCGGAGCCTCCTCCTGATGGGTCCCTTCTCGGGATCCCACCTCGGCGTCCTCAGCGTCGCGAGGGGTGGAGGCAGTCGGGATGGAGTCTACATCCGACGGAGCCAACGACCCGCTCGATGAAGCGGGGAGATCATCATCGGCCGGACTGCAGGCAACGTGCGGCATTAGAAGGACACTATGTGACACAAAAGAGAAATTGTAAATCATTCAGGAATCTGGATACTTACGATCTTGCCGGAGGCCTGGCCCTTGAGGGCCACTCTTCGTCACCAACGTTGGCGTTGGCGGAGCTGTCCGGGGGAATAGTCCTTCCCCTCTTGGACCCTTTGACCTCCCCTGTCGGGGAAGCCTTCCTCTTCCTCTCTCCTTCCTCTGGGAGAGAGTCCTCTTTCTCCTCCTCGTCCTCGGGGGAGGAGTCCGCCTCGGAGCCATCGGACGATGAGTCCGGTATCACCTGGCGCCGGGAACTTCTTCGGGTTCCCGTGGCCTCCTTTTTGGCCTTCTTCTCCGGCACCACATAAAGTTCCGGGACCAGCAGCCCCGTCAAGCAGGCGTCCGCTGGGTCTTCGGGAAGGGGAGCCGGACAGTCTACCTGTCCGGACGTCCTCTGCCAGTCCTGTCAAAGGCATTGGGAGTTTTAGATCCCACATAGAGTCAAACTATGAAAGAAAACAACTGTCCCATAGAGGATAACGAAGCTTACCTCACCGGCCGGGCGCTTGGTGCTGAATCCGCGATCTTCAGTCGCGGACGCGGGGGCTTCTCCGCCCTTGAACAGCACCCTCCAGACGGCTTCATACGTCGTGTCGAAGAGCCCGCTCAGAGTCCGGTGCTGTGCCGGATCGAACTCCCACAGGTTGAAGGCCCGTTGTTGGCAGGGCAGGATCCGGCGGATGAGCATGACCTGGATCACATTGACAAGCCTAAGCTTCTTGTTCACCAGGGTCTGAAGACAGGACTGGAGTCCTGTCAGCTCCTCCGAACTGCCCAGCAAGCCCTTCTCTTTCCAGGAGGTGAGCTGCATAGGGATACCAGATCTGAACTCGGGGGCCACCGCCCACTTAGGGCCGCGCGGCTCGGTGATGTAGAACCACCCCGATTGCCACCCCTTGACGGACTCCACGAAGGCCCCTTTGAGCCAGATAACGTTGGGCATCTTGCCCAACATGGCACCTCCGCACTCCGCTTGAGTGCCCTTCACCACCTTCGGCTTGACATTGAAGGTCTTGAGCCACAAGCCGAAGTGGGGCTGGATGCAGAGGAAGGCCTCGCACACGACGATAAACGCCGAGATGTTGAGGATGAAGTTTGGCGCCAGATCGTGGAAATCCAGGCCGTAGTAGAACATGAGCCCCCGGACAAAGGGGTGAAGTGGAAAGCCCAGTCCGCGGAGGAAGTGGGGAAGGAATACGACCCTCTCATGGGGCCTGGGGGTGGGGATGAGCTGCCCCTTGTCGGGTAGCCGGTGCGATGTCGCTGGACAGATATCCGGCGTTGCGCAGTCTTTCGATGTGCCCCTCCGTAACGGAGGAGGCCATCCACTTGCCTCCCGCTCCGGACATGACTGTAGAAGGTTGAACGAGATGTGCGGGCTTGGGCGCTGGAGCTCGAGTGCATGGAGATGGATAAGCAAAGGAGGAAGAAGGCGTAGGTAAAAAAGGGTGGATCCTTATCCCCTTATATATGAGCGGACGAAGACTATGTGTCCCCACCGGCCTGGTAAAACTCGCTTATCTCCCAAGCGCCACCATCAATGGCGCGGTTGGGTTACCCATGTCCGTATTGATGAGAATCCCGGAATAAGGGGAACACGATCTCTGCTTCGACAAGACGTGCCAAGGAAACCGCTTCGCTAAACGCGCTGAGGTGGTATAGTAAAAAATGATTCAAGTAAAGGCTTGGTAGTGGTGTGACGTCATGCCACAAAATACGTCAGCAGATTGAACTTGTGTACATATTATTCTCTCTACGGTGGAATGTGGAATTTATTTTGCAGAGCCGGACACTATCCTGGTGTTCACAATCTTCTATGAATTATTCGGAGGAGGAACCCGCCTTGCAATGCCGAACAATATGCGCGCCAGACTCATCGTCATTGAAGCCTGGTTCAGGGGCTACTGAGGGAGTCCTGGACTAGGGGGTGTCCGGATAGCCGGACTATCATCGTCAGTCGGACTCCAAGACTATGAAGATACAAGATTGAAGACTCGTCCCGTGTCCGGATGGGACTTTCCTTGGCGTGGAGGGCAAGCTTGGCGATACGGATATGTAGATCTCCTACCATTGTAACCGACTCTGTGTAACCCTAGCCCTCTCCGGTGTCTATATAAACTGGAGGGTTTTAGTCCGTAGGACAACAACCATTACAACAATCATACCATAGGCTAGCTTCTAGGGTTTAGCCTCCTTGATCTCGTGGTAGATCCACTCTTGTACTACCCATATCATCAATATCAATCAAGCATGAGTAGGGTTTTACCTCCATCGAGAGGGCCCGAACCTGGGTAAAAACATCGTGTCCCTTGTCTCCTGTTACCATCCGCCTAGACGCACAGTTCGGGACCCCCTACCCGAGATCCGCCGGTTTTGACACCGACACTATGTTTGCCTATGTATTCACACATGTATTATGTTTCCGGTTAATACAATTCTAGCATGAATAATAAAAATTTATCATGATATAAGGAAATAAATAATAACTTTATTATTGCCTCTAGGGCATATTTCCTTCAAGCGGATCCGGTATCGGCTGGCAGGCGTGTCGGCAACCGGATCCAGGGACAGCCCGATGTGGATGATCTGCAGCTAGCGCGTGCCAAGAGGGCCGCCATGCTTCGTCATGCCGAGACTACTGCAGATGCGTCTTTTGATAAAAGTTGTTCCATTTTACACTTCTCTGAGAATGAAATAGTTGATAAGGCAAACGACTTAGGAATTTTGTTGGGATCAAATAACTGAGGTCATCAAATCCGTTAATGATCTTTTAGACTTGGAAGCGGAGAGGGCTTCTGAGATCATTCGTAATCTTGCCTCTATCCAACCTATGAATGACAATGACATGAATAATTTAGGAATTAACAATCTTGCAAATATATGTAATAATTTGTTGCCTAATATCGAGGCTGAGGATGAGGAGGATGTTGAGAACACATATACGGTACAGCCACTCTTGATGGAGGAAGCAGTGTCTGTCATAGATAATACCATCGTCCCGCGGGGTGGTGAGGAGAAGCCCAAATGACCCTGGAAGCGGGAAATTTATCCTACTTCGGCAGTACGCAGAAGTGCTAGAGTTAAGCTTAAGAAAAAATTTCATGATGACTTATGAAAGGACTCTTTTGGAATAGCAAAGGTCTAGCAGACTTGGCTAAACAAAGATTCTTAGCAGAGACAACGTTAGAGCATCACTTAGATTTTATTGCACTTTTGGAAACTGGACGAGATAATTTCACATCCCAATTCCTTCAAACCCTCTCCAGTGGTATCGATTTTGACTGGCACATTCTACCTCCTTCTAGGGATTTTACTAAGAGTACGGTGTGAGACGTTAGATGTGCTTAATGTGGTTTAGGGAGACTTTGCGGTTAAATTCAGGGTAAGATCAAAATTGGGTGGGTTCCGATGGTCCCTAGTTGCGGTATATGGGGCAGCACAACCTGAATTTAAACCTGATTTTCTAGCCGATCTAGTGCGGATTTGTGGAGATGAAAATCTGCCAATACTAGTCGAAGGGGGGGGATTTTAATATCATTAGGAGGAGAGAAGAAAAGAATAATGACAATTTTGATGGACGTTGGTCTATGATGTTTAACATGATTATCGAGAGCCTCAATTTGAGAGAAAATGAGCTCACCGGTAGACAGTTTACATGGGCCAACTCGCTACTTGTTCCGACTTATGAAAAGTTGGATAGGGTACTTGCTAGTGTGGAGTGGGAACAAAAATATCCGTTGGTGTCGGTTCATGTGATGCAGAGAGCGATCTCGGATCATACACCACTCTTTTTAGATCCGGGCGAGGCTACCCATGTGGCAAATAAAAATATCTTCTCCTTTGAGCAAGGCTGGTTTGAGCGAGAAGGATTTATGGAGATGATTGCACGCGAATGGGCTAAGCCAGTTACGGGAAGGACACCTGTCGAGAGATGGCAGAATAAAATTAGACACCTCCGACAATTTCTGAGAGGATGGGCCAGGAATGAGAGTGGGATTTATAAGCAAAAAAACCCATCTAACTCAACTCATTGAGGCACTAGATGTAAAGGCTGAAACCACTCTCCTTTCTATTAGTGAGCATCAAACCAAGTCAGAGGCTGAGCAAGGCCTACGTGCTCTCCTAAGAGAGGAGGAACTCAAGTGGGCGTTGTGTGCGAAAACGCTTAAGGTTGTCCAAGGGGACGACAACACACAGTTCTTCCATATGGTTGCGAATGGTAAACATAGGAAGAAGAAAATCATACAGCTTGAACAGGATGAGGGGACAATAGTGGGACATGAAAATCTGAAAGCGTATATTTCCAACTATTATAAAAGCCTTTTTGGACCCCCGAATACATCCACGGTGTCTCTTGATGAGTTTGTGATTGATGATATACCTCAATTACAGGCAGCGGAGAACGGTGTTCTCTCTGCACCGTTTACTGAAAAAGAAGTTCATCAGGCCATAACCCAAATGAAGCCGAATAAAGCACCGGGACCAGATGGGTTTCCAGCTGAATTCTATAAGAAATGTTGGCATATCATTAAAGATGATCTTATGCCTATGTTTCATGATTTTTTCGATGGCCATTTGGAGTTGTTTCACCTCAACTTTGGTACGATAACATTGTTACCTAAGAAGAATGAGGCGGTCCGGATCGAACAATTCCGACCCATTTGCCTGCTGAATGTGAGTTTTAAAATTTTCACAAAGGTAGGAACCAATAGATTGACACAAATTGCTCACTCAGTGGTTCAACCTAGTCAGACAGCTTTCATGCCTGGACGACACATACTAGAAGGAGTGGTTGTCTTACAGCAATACTCCATGAGATTCACTCGAAGAAACTAGACGGGGTTATCTTAAAAGTGGATTTCAAGAAGGCTTATGATAAAGTAAAATGGCCTTTTCTTCAGCAGGCAATGTGCATGAAGGGTTTTAGTGAAACCTGGAGGAACCAGGTGGATACTCAAGTCCAGAAAGGTAGTGTCGGAATTAAGGTGAACGATGGCATCGATCACTACTTCCAGACGCATAAGGGGTTGAGACAAGGGGATTCCATGTCACCTCTTCTGTTCAATATTGTGGCAGATATGTTGGCCGTCATTATTGGTAGGGCCAAGCAGCATGGCCATGTATAGGGTCTAGTTCCTCATCTGGTTGATGGAGGGGTGTCCATTCTACAATATGCTGATGACACTATTCTTTTCATGGAACATCACATGGCTAAGGCACGTAACATCAAACTTATCTTGTGTCTATTCGAACAATTGTCTGGCTTAAAAATCAATTTTCATAAGAGCAAGGTGTTCTGTTTTGGGAAGGCCAAAGACGAGGAACATACTTACAGACAAGTGTTTGGATGCGAATTAGGTGCTTTACCATTCAGTTACTTGGGTATTCCGATTCATCACCATAAGCTATCCAATAAAGAATGGAAATGTATTGAAGAACGAATTGAAAAAAAACTCAGCTACTGGAAGGGCAAGCTGATGTCATATGGAGGTCGACTAGTTTCGATTAACTCAGTATTGACTAGCATGCCAATGTTTTTACTTTCGTTCTTCGAAATTCTGAAAGGGGTCTGAAAGCGACTTGATTTCTTTTGATCTCGTTTCTTTTGGCAGTCTGATGAGGCCAAGAGGAAATACCGTCTCGTGTGATGGGATATCCTTTGTCGACCTAAAGACTAAGGGGGCCTCGGTATTGAGAATTTGGAGATTAAGAATAAATGCCTTATGAGCAAATGGTTGTACAGGTTAGAGACAGAGCTGGAGGGCATGTGGTCTCAAATCTTGCGCAATAAGTATTTGCACACGAAAACGCTAGCCCAGGCTACCATCAGACCAACTGATTTGCCGTTCTGGAAGGGACTTATGAGAACGAAGGATATGTTCTTTCGTAGGGTCAAATTCTTGGTTGGCAATGGGATGTCAACAAGATTTTGGGAGGATACATGGTTAGGAGAGACACCTCTGGCCTTACAATATCCTACCCTTTACAATATTGTGCAACGTAAGGAAGATTACGTAGGTATCGTCCTTCAAACTATTCCCTTGAACATCCAGTTCAGACGTACGTTAGTGGGTGAGAGATGGACATCCTGGATGCACTTGGTTCAGAGATTGATTGAAGTTCGACTCTCCGACATGCCGGACTCAGCACAACGGAAGTTAACTAAAAATGGGATATTTACGATGAAATCCTTTTATACGGATCTGATTAATTCTGCCCCCCTCTCAAGGTCACTACATATATGGAAGGTTAAGGTTCCTTTGCGGATTAAAATTTTTATGTGGTTTGTCCACAAGCAAGTAATACTCACAAAGGACAACTTACTTAAGAGGCGATGGGTAGGCAACTCGCGGTGTTGTTTTTGTGCTCAGGATGAAACAATACAACATTTATTCCTTGAATGCCCACTTGCCAAGTTACTTTGGAGAACGATTCATATAGCTTTTAATATCAATCCTCCAGTAGATATTGCGTCTTTGTTTGGGACATGGTTAGCTGGGGTTGAACAGATCTCGGCAGCTCGTATTCGGGTTGGAATATGTGCGTTACTATGGGCTATATGGAACTGCAGAAATGATATGATTTTTAACAGACAACACAACTTAACTTTTTTGCAGGTTATCTTCAGAGCTACAGCTTGGATCCGTACGTGTCCTTACTCACTCCTATGGACTCCAGGGAGCCTTTGGTTACTGGGTGCAACCAATGGGAGATGGTGGCTCGGGTTATATTCAACCGGTTCGGATGGCGTTTGCATAACAGGATAGGAGTCTAGAGAGTTTATCCTTATTTTTACCGTATCTATTGTTTTTATCCGCTTGTATTTTCTCGGTTTATGCACTTTGTTTTTCTCCGTTTGCGAGCTGTAAGACCTTTATGATGATACTTTCTAGATTTTTAATAAGAGGACCGCATGCATCATCATGATGCAGAGGCCGGGGGTATACCTCCATTTCCAAAAAAATAGGAGAAGCCTAGGGAGTTAGAAACGCCTCAGCCATCTAGCCGAGTTGCTTGCCATACGTCATCCCTCCATGGTTGCACTTGGCAAGAGCAGAAGCGTAGAGCGTGTTATCCTCACATGGATTTTCTCAGAGTATCTGATACATACTAGGGCAATAAGAGTTCAGACTAGAAATTAGTGATATTACCAGCATTTTAGTGTTACCACTAAATAGTAAGAAGGATTAAGAGATACTATAACATTCGAGTTTATTCAAGGAGGATTAAGTGACATCTCCACTGAACTCATCCTTGTCCACCATGCTGTCCACTCATTTGCCGTCCATCGATACGTGTCTGCCTATCTTGAGGCACAACACGATGTCAATATTCTTTGAAATTAATTGGTTCACTCCACACTTATTTTCTTACATACCAAGTGCATCTTAGAATTTCTGACTCAATTTTTAAAGATCGCACATAGTTGGTAGTGGTAAAGATGAAGGAAGGTCAAATAAGGGGCTAACAGAGTTCAGAGAGAACATAAATGAGGCAACTATCATCAATACAAGCCTCCTTCCAAAATATCATCATAAGCTTGATCCAGGATCTGTACGATCACTGGAAGAGCAATAATACAGCGTAATATTGTGACCCATATTCTATGATGCCCAACAGAAATAGTACTATTTATTGTGTTTGCAGATAGATGCTTGGACAGCTAAGGTAGTCCAAGTTTGTTCTTAACCGAACAAGACTAAAGTGATACATCTACAAGCATGTAACAAGTAATAACTTCAGATGGAAAGATCTCGATAAACTTTCAGCATAGTTGGCCTTTCTTTGGGGGAAGGAGTTAGGCACTCAAACGCCACAGAGATACACGCTCTCAAGTCTTTTGCCTCCTCTGCTTCGGGTTGTGGAAGTTGTTTGTCCAAAATTTCTTCCAGATGCAACTGGTCACCAAGTGAAGAAAGAAAATTTTGCATGTCTCCTGGATGTTTGCCCATCAACACCTCAAGCACCACAACACCAAAGCTATACACATCACATTTCTATGTGACTAGAGAAGTGTATGAACATTCTGCATCCAACACAGTAGCATAAGGATTAATTAGGCGTATGCATCAGTGCATTCTATCGAACACAACTTACTAGAAAATATAGTATTGTACTGAATAAACATACCAGGTGCAGTGTAGCCATAGGTCCCCGCCAGTGCACTCCAATTCAATGAATCAGGTTTTAACATTCTTGCAATACCAAAATCCGAGAGTAATGCTTTGTAGTCAGCATCTAGTAAGATGTTTCTGCTTGTGATGTCCTTGTGAATTATGGGTGGCTGAACATCATGATGGAGGTAAGTGATGGCTTGAGCCACATCTCTTATCAGAGCTATTCTCCTTTCCCAGTTGAACTGGATTGCTAGTTCTTCATTGCTCAAGATAGAAGCTACATTTCCTCTCTCTATGAACTCACATAGAAGGAACCTGCACCGTGGATGAGTACAACAGCCATACAACTTGACGATGCTGCGTTGGCGAATTTTTGTTAACATTTCAATCTCATGGTGGAATCTTTCTTCATCATGTGCCTCTTCGTCACCTGCATAGAGTTTCTTTACTGCAACCACTTGTCCATCTTGAAGTTCTGCCTTACAAACATGTTGGGATATCCTCCTCATATGGGCTGTGAGGAGATGACCATTTGAGGCCTTTTAGGCAGCCCAAAGAGGTGCAAAAGCCCACTACCCATTAGGGTTATGACCTAGGGTCATTTTGGACTTTGCACATGTGTGAATGGGGATGCTTTACCCTCCATCCAGCAGCCACCACCAAGTGTGATGAAAATCAGTTCATCCTCCAAGAGAGAAGAAGAGAGAAAACCAAGAGAGCAAGGGAAGAAGAGGAAGATTGAAGGAAGAAGCAAAGGGAGCTCCTCCCCAAGGTTGTGATGGTCCAGATCCACTACCTTGCCTCCTTCAAGCTTCGGTTCCACCATCCTTGGGGAGATTGTTCCAATCCCTAGTTCTTGAGCTCCAAATCCTGTTGTGTTCATCCAAGATTCAGAAATCTTGATGTATGAGATCCTCTAGTGCTATCTAGAGAAGAACTTGTTGTATCCCGCGTTTGATAATAATGGAAGAGGATTTGGGTGGCTTCGGCCCGTGGTTTTTTCCCTCAAGTTGGGGGGTTTTCCACGTAAAAAATCTGGTGTCTCTTTGTTGATGCTTGATGTTGTCAGGAAAACTTACTCCTACCACAAGACACTAGGCTAAGGAGTGTCTTGCCTGCTGAGTAACATTTTATGCCTCCATATATGCTGCTGCATATGTTTCCTTCCGTGCTAAGCAACGATCCTTGAATTAGTACATGATGTGGTGCTGAGATTACTTGTTTCCGCTGCAGTTTTCAGTTAACCACAAGTGCATTTGTGTGCTAATTCTCAACAGAGTGGCATCAGAGCCTTGGTTGCTTAGAAGGTTGCAAATCCCAGTTGCTTGATTGTTGTTGGAAGAGCTGTTCACAATGGCTTTGGACGAAAGCGCTACTACAAGTGGCATGATAAAACTTCATTCTTCTAATTACTCATTATGAAAGCCCATGATGGAAGACATCCTTTATTGCAAGGATTTGTATGAGCCAATTGTGAAAGACAAGATACCCACGGGTGTCATGGAAGAAGAATGGAGAGTGTTGCACAGAAAGGCAGTAGGTATGATTCGGTTGTACATCAACCACAATATTTTCCACCACGTTGCAAATGACACAAATGCATATGAGATGTGGCAGAAGTTAGAGTCCATGTATGAGAGGAAGACATCAATGAACAAGGCCTCGGTGATCAAAAGACTTGCAAAGCTTGAGTACAGAGATGGCACAAGTGTGATTGAGCACTTGAATGTCTTCCAATGCCATATAAATCAACTTTCAGCCATGAAGATCAACTTTGAGGATGAGGTGCAAGCATTGTTGCTGCTGAGTTCCATGCCTGATAGTTGGAACACGCTTGTTGTGTCACTTAGCAATTTAGCTCCGGATGGGAAGCTGACTTTGGAGATGGTGAAGAACAGTATGCTGAATGAAGAAGCCAGAAAGAAGGAAAAGGGTGATGCCTCTTCTTCTGATGCGTATGTGGCTGAAACCCATGGGAAGAATGAGAACCGTGGACGCAGCAATACAAGATTTCAGCAAGGCAAAAGCAAATCCAGGGGGAGATCAAAGTCAAAATAGAGAAAAGATATCACTTGCTTTCATTGTGGCAATCCGGGACACATAAAGAGCGAGTGCAGGAAGTACAAGAGAGAGCTTGCAGAGGGGAAACTCACAAAGAAAACCGAGCAAAAGGCTGAGAGCAGTTCAGCCATGACCGCAACAGATGAGGACTATCTAGTCATTGAAGATGAAGATTGCTATAGTGCTATTCGTGATGATGCCATGAGTTGGGTTGTGGATTCAGGTGCGTCCTTCCACATCACATCACACAAGGAGTATTTCACATCTTACACTAGTGGTGTTACTGGCCAAGTGAGGATGGGAAATAGTGGTTCGTCAGCAATTGTTGGCAAGGGCTCTATATGCATTGAAACAAACACAGGTTGCAGATTGGTGCTCGATGATGTGAGGCATGTTCCCGACATAAGGCTGAATTTGTTGTCAGTGGGCAAGCTTGATGATATCAAACATCCTAGTTATTTTGGTGAAGGAAAGTGGAAGCTCACCAAAGGCTCTTTGATTGTGGCTCGAGGAAGTAAGCAAGGTAATCTCTATGTGACTAAAACCAAGTTGTGCAATGAGGTGTTGAATGTTGCGTAAAAAGACACTTCGGTTGAATTGTGGCACAAGAGACTTGGGCATATGAGTGAGAAGGGCATGCATGCTCTTGCTCGCATGGAGTACCTCCCTGAGTTGAAAGGTATATCCTTGAAACCATGTGCACATTGTTTTGTTGGCAAACAACACAGGGCTGCATTTCGTACACTCTCTCCACATCGTGCAGATAATGTTCTTGATATTGTGCACACTGACGTTTGCTCCATGACTGAAAAATCTCATGGTGGAGCATTATACTTTGTGACTTTTATTGATGACCATTCCAGAAAGGTTTTTGTGTATGTGCTGAAACACAAATACCAAACGTTTGAAGCCTTCAAGGAGTTCCATGCCAAAGTTGAAAGAGAAACTGGCAGGAAATTGAAGTGCGTGAGATCAGACAATGGTGGTGAATACAGAGGTCCTTTTGAAAGGTATTGCAAAAATGTTGGCATCAGGCTTGAGAAGAGTCCACCAAAGACACCCCAGCTCAATGGTCTTGCAGAGAGAATGAACAGGACACTCACAGAGAGGGTCACAGCTATGCTCTCTCATGATCATTTACCTATTTCATTTCGGGCTGAAGCTTTGATGATTGCTATGTATGTGGTTAACCTATCTCCATCAGTTCCTCTTGCAGGTGATATTCCTCAGAGAGTTTGGTCAAGGAAGGAGGTATCATACAAGCACTTGAAGGTCTTTGGCTGCAGGGCATTTGTACATGTTCCAAGGGACGAGAGATCCAAGCTTGATAGCAAGACAAAGCAGTGCATCTACCTCAGCCAACCAAGTGAAGAGTTAGGCTACAGGTTGTGGGATCCAACCAATAGAAAGATTGTGAGAAGCCGAGATGTGGTGTTCATTGAAGATGAAACAATAAAAGATATTGGGAAACCAGAGAAGCCAATGACCAACACACCTCAGGTTGACATGGATCCAATCCGTCCTCCTCTCGTGCATGACAATCATGGGGGAGATGATGACACTGAAGACAGTGGAGATGCAACTGATCAAGGCAGTACAAGTCAAAGTGGCGAGCAGCCATCAAGTGATGATGATGATGAAGTTGGTAATGATGATGCCAACGAAAATCCACCTGATTCACCACCAGTGCAGCAGCAAAGAAGAAGTGAAAGAGGTCGCATTCCTTCTTCTAAGTATCCACCACATCAATATGTGTTGATGACAGATGCAGGTGAGCCCTCATGCTATGAGGAGGCAATGTCTGATGAGAACAAAGAAGAATGGTCAGAAGCCATGCAAGATGAGATGAATTCCTTGTATGAGAATGATACTTTTGAGTTGGTGAAACTGCCAAAGGGCAAGAAAGCACTCAAGAACAAGTGGGTGTACAGAGTGAAGACTGAAGAAAACACCTCACATCCAAGGTACAAGGCCAGATTGGTTGTGAAAGGATTCAGTCAGAAAAAGGGCATTGATTATAGTGAGAAATTCTCTCCAGTGGTCAAGATGTCTTCGATCCGAGTTGTGCTTGGCATGGCTGCCACCATGGACTTGGAAATTGAACAACTTGATGTGAAGACAGCTTTCTTGCATGGTGACCTAGAGGAGGAGATATACATGGAGCAGCCAGAGGGATTCATGGTTGCAGGCAAGGAGCACTTAGTTTGCAAATTGAAGAAGAGCTTGTATGGCTTGAAGCAAGCTCCTCGGCAGTGGTACAAGAAGTTTGAGTCTTTTATGACTGGGCTTGGTTATCATAAAGCACAACCTGACCATTGTGTCTTTATGAAGAGGTACGCCGAGGGTGACTTCATTATTCTCTTGTTGTATGTTGATGATATGCTGATTGTTGGAAATAGCACAAAGAGGATTGCTCTCCTCAAGAAGGCATTGAGTAAATCATTTGCCATGAAGGATTTAGGACCAGCTAAGCAAATACTTGGCATGAAGATCTCCCGTGATAGATCAAAGAAGCTACTTTGGCTCTCACAGGAAAGATACATTGAGAAGGTACTTGAAAGGTTCAATATGAAAGATGCAAAATCTGTTATCTCTCCGCTTGCAGGCCATCACAAACTGAATTCTAAACAATGTCCTACAAGCAAGAAGGAGAAAGAAGAAATGAGGAAAGTACCTTACCAATCTGCTGTGGGCAGTTTGATGTATGCCATGGTATGCACTAGGCCTGACATTGCCTATGCAGTTGGAGTTGTTAGCCGGTTCATGACAAATCCAGGTAAAGCTCACTGGGAAGCAGTGAAGTGGATTCTCAGGTATCTCAAGGGTACTCCTACATCTTGTCTATGCTTTGGAAGAGGTGATCATGTATTGCAGGGCTATACAGATGCAGATTATGCAGGTGAAAAGGATCGTAGGAAGTCCACATCCGGATACCTGATGACTTATGCAGGGGGAGCAGTGTCATGGCAATCAAGATTGCAGAAATGTGTTTCTACATCAACTACAGAAGCTGAGTACATTGCAGCAGTTGATGCTGGCAAGGAAGTTTTGTGGATGAAGAACTTCTTGCAAGAGCTCGGCATGACGCAAGAGAAGTATGTTCTGTTTTGTGACAGTCAGAGTGCTACTCATCTTGCCAAGAATTCAAGCTATCACTCTCGAACCAAGCACATTGATGTGAGGTACCATTGGATTCGAGATGTTGTGAGTTCCAAGTTGCTGAAACTTGAGAAGATCCATACAGACGACAATGGTTCGGATATGATGACTAAGATATTACCAAATGAGAAGCTACAAGCATGTTGCAAGGTGGCGGGCATGGCGCTGCCCCCCTCATGAGTCGGAGGGGGAGTTTTGTTGGGATATCCTCCTCATGTGGGCTGTGAGGAGATGACCATTTGAGGCCTTTTAGGCAGCCCAAAGAGGTGCAAAAGCCCACTACCCATTAGGGTTATGACCTAGGGTCATTTTGGACTTTGCACATGTGTGGATGGGGATGCTTTACCCTCCATCCAGCAGCCACCACCAAGTGTGACGAAAATCAGTTCATCCTCCAAGAGAGAAGAAGAGAGAAAACCAAGAGAGCAAGGGAAGAAGAGGAAGATTGAAGGAAGAAGCAAAGGGAGCTCCTCCCCAAGGTTGTGATGGTCCAGATTACCTTGCCTCCTTCAAGCTTCGGTTCCACCATCCTTGGTGAGATTGTTCCAATCCCTAGTTCTTGAGCTCCAAATCCTGTTGTGTTCATCCAAGATTCAGAAATCTTGATGTATGAGATCCTCTAGTGCTGTCTAGAGAAGAACTTGTTGTATCCCGCGTTTGATAATAGTGGAAGAGGATTTGGGTGGCTTCGGCCCGTGGTTTTTCCCCTCAAGTTGGGGGGTTTTCCACGTAAAAAATCTGGTGTCTCTTTGTTGATGCTTGATGCTGTCAGGAAAACTTACTCCTACCACAAGACACTAGGCTGAGGAGTGTCTTGCCTGCTGAGTAACATTTTCTGCCTCCATACACTACCGGAAACCGGCCCTACCCCGACGGCCAAATCAATACCGACGGCTGCCGTCGGCCTACTTTGAGCTATGCCGACAGCCACGACTTGGCCGTCGGCGTATCTTGGCCGTCGGGCTACCACGAGCTAAGCCGACTGCACCCGTCGGCATACAACAGTCGTCGGCCCAGCTGCGAACACGGCGACAGCAACCATCGGCATATCCAGGCCGTCGGCATACCCGTGGGCCCGGCGACCCCGCCCGTGACCAGCGGCTAACGTCGTCAAATCTATGCCGACGGCCTGGACGGGCCGCCGTCGGCATATATCGTCATGCCACGTCACTGATCCGATGCGCACCGTCCATGAGCTAAGCCGACGGCTGCCGTCGGCATACCCGCCACGTCAGCGATCCGCGGCACGCCGCCCGCCGCCTAAAACCTGGCCGTCTCTATGCCGACGGCATAGCCGTCGGCATAGGTAGACTTTTTTTCATATTTATTTTTTTAAGCTTTTTTATTTATTATTATATAAACTAACATGTAGCATGTTAAATATAAACATACATATGAATATATATGTAGTTTGTATTTTTTTCATATATTATGAATATATATATATATGGTTTGTATTTTTCGAGCACGTTAATAATGTGCGGTCATGTTCTTTTGAATATAGATCATTATATTTTATTAAAATCAAAAATAGCTATGCCGACAAAAGTTTTGTGGCGGTTGCAAACGCCCGACACCCGTCTCCAGAGTGTGACCCCCCTCACGTCCGCGGTGTGCCCCCCTCATGGACGGCGCCGGCACCTGGAGGGGGGAAACGGACGCGTTGGGTCTACACGGTGGATGTAGCTGTGGGTTTGGCCCGGATGTTGCTCCCGGGTGTCCCTAGGGGTGACCTGACACAACCGGGTGTAGAGGTCCACTGGTCAAAGCCAATCCGTGGGAAGTCAAAAGGCTAGATCTCGTGGTCAACCGCTCCACGGTTAGGCGGGACGGGGGCCCTGAGGGGGGTAGCAATGCCATCGGAGCATCGTACCGGACCCTCATACATGTGCGAGGTGGTTTTGTGGCATGTTCAAAGAGGTGGCACGCATCTCAGGGGCGTGGCCCCCCTAACAGACG
>NC_041389.1:530766879-530768558 GCF_002162155.2 Triticum dicoccoides | reverse complement strand
TCCGGGGTTTTACCCCACTCACGGACGGCGCCACCGCCGGCACCTGGAGGGGGGAAACGGACGCGTCGGGTCTACACGGAGGGGATCTTGCTGTGGGTCTGGCCCGGATGTTGCTCCAAAGTGTTCCTATGGGCTGACCTAACACAACCGGGTGGAGAGGTCCACTAGTCAAATCCCGTCCGTGCAAAGTCAAAGGGCTAGATCCCGTGGTCAAATGCTACAGGGTTAGGCGGGTTGGGGGCCCTGGGGGGTAGCAATGCCACCGGAGCATCGCACCGGGCCCTCATACATGCGGGGTGGTGTGGTGGCATGTCCAAAGAGGCGGCACGCGTCTCCTGGCGTGGCCCCCCCTAACGGACGGCGATGACACGGTAGTAGCCATTCTGCGGTAACGATGCGGCGTGAATATTATTAAATACTCGGAGCGCGATAAAATCATGAGTTTTTTTGCACGACGTGTGCACATGTGCTATAGGAACGATAATATTTTTTTCATAATTTTTGGTGATGGAGAAGTATCCGAAAAATCCCCTCTACGCGGATTGCCCTTCGCGCGTCTACGGCTGTGGCCGGCGGCCTCCGGGGGCTAGCATGCCGCAAAATCTTGCGTAGGCAGCCTCTCATGTGTTTGGAAGTGTTGTGGTGGTTGCAAACGCCCGGCACGCGTGTCCGGGTGTGCCCCCCCTCACGGACGGCGCCGCCGCCGGCACCTGGAGGGGGGAAACGGACGCATCGGGTCTACACGGAGGGGATGTAGCTGTCGGTTTGGCCCGGATGTTGCTCCCAGGTGTCCCTCTGAGCTGACCTAACACAACCGGGTGGAGAGGTCCACTGTTCAAAGCCTGTTCGTGGAAAGTCAAAGGGCAAGATCTCATGGTCAACCGCTCTAGGGTTAGGGAGGACAGGGGCCCTGGGGGGTAGCAATGCCACCGGAGCATCGCACCGGGCCCTCATACATGCGGGGTGGTGTGGTGGCATGTCCGAAGAGGCGGCACGCGTCTCCGGGGCGTGGCCCCCCTTAATGGACGACGATGACACGGTAGTAGACGGATCAGGAACTCGCATAGTTACCGGATCAGGCACTCGGTAACGGTACCCCTCAGTCAGTTGCTCTCCTATGTATCACCTTTCACGAGACCGTAGAAAAAAATATACGTGATATTTTAGAAAATTGTTGTACAATATAAAAAAAGATCATGTCATTAAAAATAATGTTCCAAATCATTAAAGAAAATGTATGGTACATTTTAAATAATGTTCTGCATGTACAAAATATGTATAAGAAAACATTAAAATATTTATAAAAAATAAGAAAACATTATAAAATTTATACAAAATAAGAAAAATAAAAATAAAAATATGCCGACAGCAAAGCCGTCGGCATAGCTGCGGCCATAGGGAAGCTCATACGCGGATCGGTGACGTGGTTAATAAAAAAGAAAAAAAAGTATGCCTACGGCTAAGCCGTCGGCATAGGTGCCATGTGGCGCCCCGAGCTATGCCGACGGCTTAGCCGTCGGCATAGTTGACCTTATCCAGTCACGGTCTCCCCCATCCACTCACTTACTCCCCCACACCCCGAGCTGCCGCCGCCGCACCCCCCGACCCCGACCCCTGCGCCGCCGCCGCACCCCCCACCCCGACTTGCCGCCGCCGCCGCACCTCGCTCCAGCCGCCCC
>NC_041389.1:530750433-530766358 GCF_002162155.2 Triticum dicoccoides | reverse complement strand
TGCACAATGTGAGATAGATAGATGAGATGAATGGATATTTGTGTAGTTTTACTATGTTTTTAGATACATACTCAATATTATAGATATATGTATTGTGAAGATGAGATGAGAGGGAAGAGTAATTTTTTTGTGAAGATAGAGAGACGAAAGTTAAAATTTGGATATGATGAGTGGTTACTTCATCAAGTTGGTCTTGCTAAAACAAGTTTGTGATATGATGTGATGTGTGATGATGCTTTATATGTGATGTGATGACCTAATTTTTTTCATTTGGTGGAATTTAGAGGATTTCTGGTGTTGCCTCCGGTGGAGTGATCATTGACGTTGGAGCTCTTGGTCTTTGATTGTCCCTTCGCTGATCGACTACATCATCTACATCCGAGGGTGAGCTACAAATCCACCACCTCATACGTTCTTTTAATCATGTCACTAGATTAAATTTTCACATCAAGTCACGTAACCTAGGTCTCCCGTCCGAAAGGGTTGCATCGATAAATATGCATTCAATTGCATATTTATCACCGCAGCTCTTTCGGATTGTCCAGCGCTTTCCACGGACAGCCCGAGGATGTGTAGATTGGGTACGTTGTTCATGCTCTACCCCGTTCCGAGATAGGATTTCGGCGGCGCCTCCCTGTTGTTCTCCGGATGCACATTCTCTCGGCATTTTGCCGAGACGTGTATTTGGAGAACAGCGGGGAGGTGCTGCCGAAATTTTGTCTCGGAATGGGGTAGAGCATGGACAACGTACTCAATCTACACATTCTCGGGTGGGATTAGGACCCATCTTTACCTATTAGAGATGTAGGTGGATTAAATGTCGTTTCTCGTCAACCTTGCAAAAAATAAAATATTGATGTGAGTAATTTAAATGAATCCTTAATTTTGTTGTGTGGCTTCCAATAAAGCAGAGATGACAGATAATCAGTGGATGTATAGTGGGTTTTTCCGTCGGAATCAAGTAACAACAGAGTGGGTCGAGAAAACTGATGTGTTTTTGAAAGAGATATTCCGTAGTCCAATGAGGATGGTGCCAGAATGCCCGTGTGCCAGATGTAAGAGGCGTATCCGCAGAGATAAGAGTGCGATGACTAAGCACCTTCGCACGCATGGATTTATGCCCAACTTTGATATGCCGATGAACTTTGCCCAGCGGGACCGTGGTAGAGAGGATGTGATACGACAACGCGTCGCTGGTTATGAGGACGATGGGGTTAGAGACATGCTAGATGATGTCTTTGCTGCACAGCCGACACCTCCGTCACATTCAGCGAATGAACCGGAGGAGCCGGAGGAAACCGCAAAGGCCTTCCTGGAAATCTTGGCCTCGTCAAAGAAACCTCTCTATGAGGGTGCCAAGCTGTCTGTGCTGGATGCCATCTCGCAACTGATGGCAGTCAAGGCTGAGTACGGCTGTAGCTGAGGTTGCTTCGAAGCATTTCTGGGAGTATGGGCTAATAGCCTGCCTGAGGGCCATGAACTGCCTAAAACCATGTACGGTACGAAGAAAATCATGAAGGCGCTCTCGATGGACTATGAGAAAATACATGTTTGTCCAAAGAATTGCCTTTTGTTTAGGCATGAGTATGCGAATGACAAGTACTGTAGGAAGTGCGGTTCCTCTCGGTATATTGAGGTGGTCGATAAGCATGGTCAGAAGCAGCAGCTAAAAATCCCTGTGAAGGTTCTTCGGTATCTTGATTTTATAAAAAGACTGCAGCGCCTTTTCATCACCGAGGAGTCTGCCAAAATGATGAAGTGGCACAAGGAAGGGAAAAGGTACAATCCAAAAAAATTGTACATCCATCAGGAGGTGAAGCATGGAAGTCATTCGATATAGAGTACCCGGAGGAAGAAGCCGAGGCTGGGAATGTCAGAATTGCTATAACAGGTGATGGGTTCAATCCATATGGTATGTCGTCTAATCCATACAGTTGTTGGCCCGTATTTGTTATTCCGCTGAATCTCCCTCCCGGCGCCATAATGCAACGCAAGACCATGTTCCTGTCGCTTATAATTTCAGGGCCTGAATATCCGGGGAAGAATTTGAGTGTGTTTATGCAGCCGTTGGTGGATGATTTGCACCATTCTTGGTACTTCCCGAGGTTGACATACGACTGACATCTGCAGAAAAATTTCTTGATGAAAGTTTGGCTACAATATTGCATGCATGACTTTCCCGGTTATGCCTTGTTCTGCGGATGGTGTACAAGTGGAAAGATGCCTTGCCCAGTGTGCATGCAGGCCTTGATTTTCATTTGGCTGAAGAAGAGTGGCAAGTATGTTGCATTTGACCTACATCGACAGTTCCTCCCTCCAGACCATCCTGATAGGGAAGACAAGAAGAACTTCACAAAAGGCAAAGTTGTCCATGAAGTAAACGAGATTCCAATGTTTTCTGGTGCGGATGTGCTTGCTCAGCTGAAAGCTCTTAAGTCTGCCGGTGAAGGGAAAGGCAAAGGCAAAGGCAAAGGCAAAGCCACAGGTGAAGACGAGGGCGAGGGCAAAGGAAAAGGAAAAGGTAAAGGGAAATTTTTTGAAGGATATGGTGAGACGCACAACTGGACTCACATTACCCCCTTCACGCAGCTTCCCTATTTTAAGGACCTCAAACTTCCATACAACATAGACATGATGCACACCGAAAAGAATGTCGCAGAGTCCCTTTTTCGCACGATCCTCAACATTCCTGATAAGACAAAGGATAATGTTAATGCTAGAGTTGATCAACAGAATATTTGTGATAGACCACGTCTACACATGCAGCCTCCCACAGGCAGTCGAAAATCTTGGTTCAAGCCAGATGCTGACTTCGTACTTAAAAAGGATCATAAGATGGAGGCATTCAAGTGGCTGAAACACGTCATGAAGTTCACTGATGGTTATGCGTCGAATATAAGTAAGGGGGTCAATCTTTCAACGGGCAGAGTGACCGGGCTCAAGAGTCATGACTATCATGTATGGATTGCGGATTATGCCGGTTATGGTTCGGGGCTATGTTCCCGAGCGTGTCTGGCGTGTGCTTGCGGAGTTAAGCCATTTCTTCCGCACGCTTTGTGCTAAAGAGGTATGTCCTGAGAAGATAAAAGAAATGCATAAGAAGGCGCCGGAGTTGATATGCAAGCTAGAGAAGATCTTCCTGCCAGGCTTCTTTACTCCGATGACACATCTCATTTTGCACCTCCCGAACGAGGTATTGTTGGGGGGCCCTGTGCAGAATCGTTGGCAGTACGGCCCTGAGAGACAGAACAAGCATCTGAGACAGAAATGTGGAAACAAAGCTAAGATTGAAGCTTCCATAGCTGAGGCAGTTATCCTAGAGGAGGTGGCAGACCTCAGGACAGCCTACTATCCGGACCATGTTCCCACGTTGCACAATAAGGTGTCTCGATACAATACAGAAGAACCCAAGTATAAACCCAAGTTGCCTCTATTCATCGGGCAAGGTGGTAGGGCTGGATGCTCGAAACCTTATCTCATGCCACGAGATGAGTGGGAGGATGTCATGTTCTATATCTTGCACAACATCAAGGAAGTTGAGGATGAGTGGATGAGGTAATACCTTAGCACCATTCTTTGAGTCAATTCGTTATGTTCACTTTGCCTAGTTCTTATACCGCTTTTCTTATTGTAGTCGATTCGTTGAAGAAGAATGGACGGGAATGCTGCCTCCTACTGAAGCGGAGGCACTTGCTCTTCTCCGAAAGGGTGCTGATGGAAGGAAAAATTTCGTTGCGTGGTTCATGGAGAAAGTAATTTTTCACACTTTTCAATTAAACTCATGCACCCTATAATTTCAATTAAACTCATGCACCCTATAATTTCAATTAAACTCATGCACCCTATAATTTCAATTAAACTTGTAGGGAAATGATCCGACCGGATCAATGGATGAAGAATTGAGATGGGTTTCTATGGGTTTTGATCCTGTCGTCATGACATGCGAAAAGTATGATGTGAATGGGTATCGCTTCCATACAGAGGAGCACCAGAACAGTCGGCCTGATCCCAAAACCATAAATACCGGAGTCTTCACTGAAGGAGATAATAAAGTAGATTACTACGGAAGGGTAGGAAAAATATATGAGCTTACATTCAAACATGGCCGTGAACACCTAAGTCTCACTGTGTTCAAATGCCGATGGTTCGACCCCAAAAAGGGTCTGAGACATACGCCTTCTATTGGTTTAGTTGAAGTTAAACCATCAACCGTCTATGCCGGAGCTGATCTCTTTATCGCCGCTACCCAGGCCACACAAGTATATTATCTGCCTTACCCATGCCAGAAAGAGTACCTAAAGGGTTGGGAAGTTGTGTTCAAGGTGTCGCCGCATGGTAAGCTACCGGACCCGAACGATGATGATTACTACAACATAAACCCCATGACATACGAGGGAGTGTTCTATCAAGAGGAACATGATGACGTGGTCCAAAGCAACGAGGATGATGACTTGGGTTATGTTGACCTGGACCCAAACGACGATGACGCACGGATTGATGGTGAGGCAGTTGTGAATCAAAGAGACATAATTATGCTTGAAAAGTTAAATGAAGATGCTGACAATGAGGAAGAGCCTCCACCTCCGTCAGACAACGAAGAAGATATGCGTGATAGTGATGATGAGACCGGTCCACAAATAGATTACAATAGTGATGATTCATATGGGTTCTAGAAAATGTAAGTTCTTTTAATGATCATTACAATAGTATGCTTAATGTGCTCTTCTGGTATTAATGTTTTTCCTGTATGCTTGTTTAATTGATATCCTTACTAATTGTTTATTCTCTTCTCAATGCAGGTTTAATAATCATGGGCAAGTCCAGCGGCGCTAGTTTCCTCAGTAAATTTAAAGGACTTACTCGAAGTGGACGAGCCCACAAGGTTCCCTCCCGACTACGCGAGGATGACACCTCACAGGGAGGTGGAGGGGTCGGGGGAGGAGACCCTAGAGGAGGAGGTGGTGGGGGGAGAGCCCCTAGAGGAGGAGGAGGTGGGGGGAGAGGCAACCGGGGCAAAAAACTCCGGGCCGTGTCTGAAATAGGAGGGTCTTCTTTGATGCCCTCCTATACAGAGGCACCTTCTGAGTCTGAGGAGGAGGAGTACGTTCCTGATGGCGAGGAGGAGGAGGCCGAGGAGGAGGGTGAGGAGGAGGAGGCCGAGGAGGAGGGTAAGGAGGAGGCCGAGGAGGGTGGAGGGGAGGTTGATCCCGCATTGTGGGGTGACTTGCCACCGGGTTCTTCGCAGGGGTGGCTGCGTGGTAATGCCGGACTACCTACACCACCTTCTATCGAGGAGCACAAGTGGCTCATTGAACCTGTGGGGACAGAGTAAGTGCCTCTCAATCATATTTTCAACACATGACAACATTTTCTTATTGTACACATGGCAATCATTTGATTCTTTTGCAGAAACTGGATCCTTCACGGAAAGGGCCGTAAACCGAACGGCCTTATCACTGTCCTGTTGAAGGAGTTTTGGCCTGGCCTATTCTGCCCGCGGCCAGACAGGGACCCGCAGCAGCGGGTTTTGGCCACGAGCTGGGCCCACTACGAGGCTTGCAGCAACGCGGAGTACGGGACGACCGCTAAGGCCGTGATCACCAAATTTTGGGTAAGTTCTCTTCTGAATCACTTGTCTTCAGTTTCGTTCATAGTTTATCATTGAATCACTCAACTCATGCCTTGTTTGCTTCTGGTTTTTGCATGATTGCAGCAACTCTATAGAGTTCTTGACGAGCACAAGGCCAGAGCCGACGTGGTCTTGCTTGCGGCTGCGAAGAAGAAAGCTCGTCAGTTGCAGTACGAGGTGCGCTGGGTTGCCGTCTCGCAGTACTACCACTACTACCTGCAACAAAAGATGCCCAAAACTCAAGCACAGAAGCTACGACTTACCTTGAGCAAGGAGCAGTTCATGATGGTAACTATTACTAACTTTTCATTGTTTCAAGCAGTCAACTATATGTTTCGTGCTCACATGTCATGCTTCCAAAATTTGCATAGGTTGTTCCTCGTTGGTGCTATGGAAGGCATGACGGATGGGCGAGTTTGGTGGATAGGTGGCTCGGCGCCGATGCAGAGTTTGTTGCCAAGAGCATCAAGGCCCGGGCTAACCGTGGAGACGACGGGACACACAGCCAAGGAAACAGGAACCACTGGGGCTTCAAGGCCATGAAGGTATATCTATGTGCATGATGCATTTCTGTTCTTCTTTACGTCATGTTCTTATGTATGGCTGACTTCTATTTGACGTTGTAGGAGGACAAGTTGAAGAGGCCGCTCTCAGACATGGAGTCATGGAAGCTGGCCCGCGAGCGGAGTCATCGCAAGGAGGGCGAGAGCTAGTACTACGGCAAGACCGAGGAGCACCTGGGGTCTTACATTCATCACTATCAGGAGTTGCATCCAGATGTTCCTGTTGCTGAGGTCGCCCAGTCTCAGATCGACGACACGGCGGTGGTGGCCATCCAGGGGAAGAAGAATGGCCGGTATCCGTGTTTTGATGGCTTGATCACTCCTTCGATCTCGTACACACGGCTTCGGGCTAGCAACCCGAGCCAGTTAGAGAGTACGGGGCGTTCACAGACTCCCTTAGCCCGCCAGCATGCTGTAAGTACTTCCTCTTTATCTTTTTCTATCTTGCATTCTCAGTTTATTTTCAGCATTGCTCACTTAGAAACAACCTAAATTATGTAGGCATATAAGGAGTTTGTCGAGCATAGGAATCTCGAGGTGCGGGAGTACTTGAAACGAGTGAAGGCAAACGATGATTACAACCGTCAGATGATGACGGTTAGTTTTGCCCTGTTAAAACCAACCTAAATTTTTGCACTTCCATTCCTTCTGATCTTCTAGTTTTCTTGTTTAACTAACATTCAGGCTATGTTGGCGTCTTGGACTAACCGCACGGATCCACCACAAATGGGACCCCCACCACCACCTGCGGGAGAACCCCCACACGTGCCCACGTTCGATGAATGGGTGGCACTAGGCAGTGATGGTCCGGTTAGTACATTTGCCTAACTACTAGCAAACTAGTTCTCGTTCATGAAACACTATCATATCATATTTACCGTTAGAATCTTTTCTGAAACATGTAGGGGACCGGTGGCTCGACTCCTGCTCCGTCGACCCCAGTCACTTCGATCTGGCAGAGTGGTGGTGGTCGCGATGGCGGTTTTGGCGGAGGTGGTGGTGGTGGTTTTGGCGGAGGTGGTGGTTTTGGCGGGGGTGCTCTTGCTTGATGATTCCGTGCATGTGGCCATCGTGCCATGCCTTTCATATTCCTACTTCTATCATGTTTCATGTCTTGCACTACTTTTATGTTCATGAACTTCCATCGGTGATGATCTTTAGATGATGTGATGAACTTGAGTATGTTTAGATGATGATGGTGAACTTGAGTATGTTTAGATGAACTTGAGTATGTTCACATGATGAATTGTCATATTTCTGCATAATTTCATATTGTTCTGTTTTGAAATGCTGTCAAATGAATTGGAAAAGAGAAAACAGGGAAAATAAAAAAAACAAAAAAAAACTATGCCTACGGGAAAGCCGTCGGCATATATACGCCCAGGAGTTACCAGGGCTTGCCACGTGGCAGAGATATGCCTACAGCAAAGCCGTAGGCATATATGAAAAACTATGCCGACGGCTTTGCCGTAGGCATAGCCCTGCTGCCAGGAGAAACCAGGAGCTGCCACGTGGCAGAGATATGCCTACGGCAAAGCCGTCGGCATACCTACGCCACGTGTCGTCCCCTGAATCGCCAGCGCTGTTGACGGCGCCGTCCGTTGCCGTCAGACGGAAAACAACGCCGACAGCTAAACTATGCCGACGGCTGCCCCACGGCCGTCGGCATACGCTCCTATGCCGACGGCTATACTACGCCGACGGTCTGACACATCTACGCTGACGTGATCTACGCCGACGGGGCTATGCCGACGGTAGCCGTAGGCATAGATCTATGCCGACGGCCCTGGGCCGTAGGCATAGCCCGCGAGTCCGGTGGTGATATATGCTGCTGCATATGTTTCCTTCCGTGCTAAGCAACGATCCTTGAATTAATACATGATGTGATGCTGAGATTACTTGTTTCCGCTGCAGTTTTCAGTTAACCACAAGTGCATTTGTGTGCTAATTCTCAACAGAACACTACTGTACGATCCCTCTCCAATACAGAGAGGCTTTTTCGTTCTTATGGGCTTTTTTTGGTACAGAGAAAAGGCCCGCGAGGGCGACGGGAAGGACCATTCGGGCTGGAGGCCTCTCCTCCCGAACGATTTCGTTCGTAGGGGGCTGCGTGTCGTACCGAATTCCTGGATCGGACTGGGAGGCCACCAGACCGAACATTCGGTTCTTATCGACGTCCAAAAAAAGAGCTGCAACGAAACACTGTATTTTGCACGGCATATGTACTTGCTTTGCGGGAAGCTGATTAGAGGATAAGTTCAGTCTGTCGCCTCATTCGCTTTAACACGTGATTTGACGGCTGATTTCCAGTGGAGAAGTGCCCCGGCCTGGGATCTCAGTGAAGTGTCGTCATCTAAGCACTCGTGCACTGGGAGAGGCCTCAGTGAAATGTCGCGGCGTGCTTCTGCTGCAGCTGGAGGCGACGCACGGTCTTCAGCTTGCGTGGATGTAAGGTGGAGCATGATTACTGTACATAATCTCGCTATAATCTGAGAACATTTGTGTTTCCTTGGAGTACAGAGGGCAACATGCTCGTTCACTCGGCTGTTCTTCTGGCTAGAACTCAACATGCTCGTTAACTCGGCTCAGTACTTAAGAAGTACAGCCAGAGTCCATAGTCAGGCTGCCAAAGCAAAGATCTGACTCCCTATTCCTCTGCTGCAAACTTCATCATTCAGGGAAGTGCACTTCTAAAAATGCCTACAGGATTTGTTTGCAAGATTTACATGAGCCTCGGAGAGTTGAACAGCTTTTCTGTTCCATCCAAAATTTTGCTTAGAGGATGATTCTTCTCGCGTCAAAAAACATATCTCAAGATGTCATCTGGAAGAAACCGACCTGCACTTATTATTTATTTGCACATTGCCCAAAGCAGCTTGGTTCTCTGAACTAGTCCTGGCCATGGGCAGCCCGGCCCGACCCGACCCGGCCCGAAAAAGCCTGACCCAGCCTGGCCCGACGCTACTCCCGGGCCGGGCTCAGGCCTAGATTTTGAGCCCGATGGCCGGGCCCGGGCTCATCGTTTTTGCGCTTTTCTGAAGGGGCCCGGCCCGAGGCCCGAGGCCTGGCGGGCTTTTACGCGTTCGGGCCGGGCTTGGGCCCAAAAACAAGGCCCGATGGCCGGCCCGGGCCCGGGCCTAGGTTTTTTGCCTCAGGCTTGGCTAGGCCCAGCCCGAAGCCCGGCCTGGCCCGAGGTTCGGCCAGGTATACTCTGAAGCTTGATATATAAAATAAATAACAGATATTTTGTTCAGACCTTTGGCACAATTCCTGCTATTATTCAGGGCATTCTCAATTCTAAACCCCCTTAGGCTTCTTTGAACAACATAATGAATTTCTTATAGTGTTTATGGAAGTCCAGGAATGATCGCCCTTTTGGCAGAAAAACAAACACTCCACATGGCATTATCATCTCTGTTTCTTTGCGGGGTATGGCATTATTAGCATCTTGCACAGATGAAACAGGTCCGTCCATTAAACAAGGCTTGCGGCTAAATCAAGAATCGGAAAGTATTTCAAAGCAAGGTTCTACAATCAAATCAGATTTTTTTAATTACAGGATGCAGGGTAATACTGGGAAGCCACTTGAGTTGGGGAAAGAATACGAGCAACTCCACTCCAGATCCTAGCAGAATGGGCATAGGAGTACATATTCAGTTTGAAGGAGGAATCAGAATAAACATCCTCAGCTCTGCAGCTGGTAGTTTTGCATCATCAGTTCATCACCATTGCAGGCACAGCCATGGCCCTTCAAGTTGCTGCTGCAACTGCATCTCGGGTTACCAACAGGCCAAAATCTCACCGAGTTGCTTGCCGTACGCCCTCCCTCCATACTTCCACAGTTGCACTTGGCAAGAGGAGAAGCATAGAGTATATCTGATACATACCAGGGCAATAACACCCCGTTCGGATGTTGATACTGAGGCCCAGATTTTGGCATTGGGCATTAGACAGCCCGATTATCTCTGTTTGGATGGCCATGGAATTGACGCTCTGTATTGGCCCAAGATATTGGTCGGCCTGCTTTCTTTCCCCGTTTCTACTGTCCCGAAATCAGAGGCTCCTAGAAGCAGCGCGCGGGAGGAGATGAAGGGCGGCGGCGCGGCGCACATCGAACTCCCCAACGGCGCAGGTGCCTCTCCTTCCCTCTTCCTCCGCCACAGGTGTGCCTCTCCGCCTTTCTTATTCCCGCACAGGCACCTCTGGCGCAGGCTCACAACCCGCTCCCCCCACCCCACCTCCGATGCACAAGCACTACGGCGGCCGCCGCCTTGCCTCCCATGGCGATGGCTGCATCTCTCCCCGCCCCCCATGGCTGCTGGCCTGCTGCTGCTTCTCCATGGGCACTATCCCCCAGGCCCCCATCACAGGAAACCCTAGAATCTTAATCTCTTCCAATTTCTATACAATGTTCATCCTGCCATGGCCCTCAATATCAACATCCAAACAGAATAGTAAGAAGGATTAAGAGATACTGTAACATTCCAGTTTATTCAAGGAGGATTAAGTGACATCTCCACTGACCTCATCCTTGTCCACCATGCTATCCACTCATTTGCAGTCCATCCATACGTGTCTGCCTATCTTGAGGCACAGCAGGATGGTAGTACTCTTTGAAATTAATTGGTTCACTCCGTGCTGATTTTCTTACATACCAAATGCATCATAGAATTTCCGACTAAATTTTAAAGAACCCACAGTGGGCGGTGCTAAAGATAAAGGAAGGTCAGGGGCTAACAGAAGTTCAGAGAGAACATAAATGAGACAACTATCAAGCCTCCTTCCAAAATATCATCATAAATCTGTATGATCACCGGAAGAACAATTATACAGTGTAATATTGTGACCCATATATTCTATGATGCCCAACAGAAATAGCACTATTTATTTGGTTTGCAGATAGATGCTTGGACAGCTAAGGTAATCCAAGTTTGTTCTGAACCGAAGAAGACTAAAATGTACATCTGCAAGCATTTAACAAGTACAGTAACAACTCAGATGGAAAGATCTCGATAAGCTTTCTGCATAGTTGGCCTTTCTTTGGGTGAAGGAGTTAGGCACTCAAACGCCACAAAGATACACCGTCTCAAGTCTTTTGCCTCCTCAGCTTCAGGTTGTGGAAGTTGTTTGTCCAAAATTTGTTCCAGATGCAACTGGTCACCAAGTGAAGAAAGAAAATTTTGCATGTCTCCTGGATGTTTGCCCATCAACACCTCAAGCACCACAACACCAAAGCTATTCACATCACATTTCTCTGTGACTAGAGAAGTGTATGAACATTCTGCATCCAACACAGTAGCATAAGGATTAATTAGGCGTATGCATCAGTGCATTCTATCGTACACAACTTACTAGAAAATATAGTATTGTACTGAATAAACATACCAGGTGCAATGTAGCCATAGGTCCCCGCTAGTGCGCTCCAATTCGATGAATCGGGTTTTAACATTCTTGCAATACCAAAATCCGAGACAAATGCTTTGTAGTCAGCATCTAGTAAGATGTTTCTGCTTGTGATGTCCCTGTGAATTATGGGTGGGTGAACATCATGATGGAGGTAAGTGATGGCTTGAGCCACATCTCTTATTAGAGCTATTCTCCTTTCCCAGTTGAACTGGATTGCTAGTTCTTCGTTGCTCAAGATAGAAGCTACATTTCCTCTCTCTATGAACTCGCATAGAAGGAACCTGCACTGTGGATGAGTACAATAGCCATACAACTTGACGATGCTGCGTTGGCGGATTTTTGTTAACATTTCAATCTCATGCTGGAATCTTTCTTCATCATGTGCCTCTTCGTCGCCTGCATAGAGTTTCTTTACTGCAACCACTTGTCCATCTTGAAGTTCTGCCTTATAAACACTACCGTACGACCCCTCTCCAATACAATGTTTCTCATCAAAATTGTCGGTTGCATTGATAATATCCTGAAATACTATTCTACCATCAAAGCCCCATACAGAGAATACATCCCTTTTGCTCACATCATCAGTTTTTGATGATACCTTCGTGCGGCAAATAAATATGAAAATTATACATGTTGCTACTGAAATAGTAGCGGCGAACATAGAAAGAATGACTGATAGTACAATCTTTTGATGCTCTCGTGTATGATCCGCATTGGGTAAATTGCAAGGAGCCATGCCAACAAGGTCTCCACAAAGACCTTTGTTGTGGAGAAACCATTCAGCTGATGCATTGTGGATCCCTTTTGGAACAGATCCTTCTAGGAAGTTGTATGACAGATCAAATATTGATAGGCTTTGCATGCTCGCAATCGATACAGGGATGGCACCACTGAATTGATTGTGTGAGAAATTTGCAGACATCAACATCTCTAGTCTGTTAAGTTCCGATGGCAGTGGTCCACTGAGACTGTTCATGCTAAGACCAAGCATGCTTTGCAGGGAAGTTAAATTAACCAAACTACCAGGAATACTTCCATTAAGACTGTTGTTATTCATATTTAATGACTGCAGTCTCAAACAATTTCCGATCTCCTTTGGTATTGTACCACATAAAAAGTTGCTTGAGAAATCAAGGTTCTCGAGATTGCGAAGTTGCCCAATTTGCTTAGGGATCTGGCCAGATAGTTGATTGTTTCTTAAATCCATCCAATACAAGTTACTTAACCTGCCAATTTCTTGTGGTATCTCACTATTGAACCTATTGAAACTGAGCCCGAGCCATCCAAGATTTTTTAGCTCCCCAAGCTCAGAAGGTATACTGCCTTCTATCATGTTATGTGTAAAATCAATACTTGTTAAGTTCTGACATGAGCCCCAATTTGGCGAGAGCCGGCCTACAAATCTGTTTGAATATAAACTAATGTCATTGAGATGAGGATACACCCCAAATGATTCAGTTATGTCTCCCTCAATCTGATTATTATCAAGTCCAAGGGATGTTAGTGAAGTGCAATCCTTCAAGCCTTTTGGGAGGGGACCATCCAGATTGTTATCCATAACATCAAAAATCTTTAGTCTTTTACTTCGGCAAAAATTTGGCAAGTGTCCCGTCAGCTGGTTGCCACCTAGGTCAATGAGGACCAAGCTGGTAAGGTTGGAGAGAGATGACGGCAAAGTGCCAGAGAGGTGATTCGTGTATAGTCGCATTTCTGTCATGCGTGCAAATTTTCCAAAACTTTGAGGGATTGAGCCAGACAAATGGTTTTCGGAGGAATCAAGTTTTTCCAACTTTGCCAAATTTCCAAACTCGGCCGGCAATCGACCAGAGAGATTATTGCTAGAAATGTACATCCGGGTGAGTGAAGACATGTTCCCAATGCTTGACGGCGCCGACCCAACTATGAAATTGACTGCGAAATCAAGTGTTTCCAAATTCACAAGATTTCCAAACTCATGTGGGATGGATCCAGTTATATTGTTGCCCGAAAGAGAAAAATAAACTAATGAAGTAAGATTTCCAGCAACACTAGAAGGAACTGAGCCGGTCAAATGGTTCTCTGACAAATCCAACTCAATCAAGCTCGAGAGCATCCCAAGCTCTACCGGGATCGAGCCAGTGTGCTGGTTCATATATATATACAGGAACCTGAGCATCGTGAGGTTTCCAAGTGAGGATGGAATTGTGCCATTCAGGCTATTGTTGTGCAAGTATAGTTTTTGCAGAGTTTGGACTTGTCCTAGCTCTTCAGGTATGGATCCTGACAGACGATTAGCAGAAAGGCCAAGAAAGTTGAGGTTCGTCAGGTTTGCGAGGGTGGAAGGTATTTGGCCAGAAAAGATATTCCAGCCCAAATGCATCTGCCTCATGTCCCCAAGCTGTCCGAGCTGCCATGGAATGCTACCTGAGAGGCTATTCCCAAGTAGAGAAAGAAAAGCAAGTCTTGAGAGATTACCCAAGGCAGGAGGGATTTGGCCGGTGAGATTGTTGTTGGAGAAATCCATGTGCGTGAGCCTCCCAAGGTTGCAGATCGACGGAGGTATGTTGCCGTCAAGCTGATCACCGGAGAAGTCGAGGGTGGAAAGTATGGAAAGAGAGCCGATGCCAGAAGGGATGGCACCAGAGAGACGGTAGTTGTTGCTGAGGTTGAGGTTGACGAGGTAAGGGAGTGAGTGGAAACTCAGGGCGTCCAGCCGCCCTGCAATGCCGGCACCGCCAAGGGAAATTCCTCTGATAACCTTCACCGTGGTCCCTCTTCGTGACCCGCAAGTGATGCCGGTCCAGTTGCACGGGTACATGCCGTCGTCTCTCCAGGTTCCCAGCTGGTGCTTCACGGAGTACTTGACGGATGATCTCCAGTGGAGAAGCGCCGCGGCTTGAGCCCTCAGCGAAGGGCCTCCGGGCGTGGCGCGGCCCTGGGCTTGCCTGATACTAAGGAGAAGCAGCAGCAGGAGCAGGGCAGACGAGAGGACCAGGCGACCCGCCAGCGGCGGTGGCGCCGCGGAGTTCGCCATGATCGACCTCACTAGTATGGACTATGGAGCAATTACTGCATGCATATGGAAAATGATCGTGTAAAACAAGGACGCACACACGGCAAGACGTGATTGTTGAAGGAGATAATAAGGAAAGAGCAGCGCACCTCTGCAGCAGCTGTCCGGCCGGAGAGCAGACGTACCTTCTTCTGCTTGGTGTGTTTGCGGAGGTGTCCGTGTGTGAGCTCGAGCTGAGAGTGCGAGTGCGAGGTGAGGGTTCAGGGGTTTAAAAACACTTGTAAAGCAGCCTCACCCACCTGCGCACGCGTTTCTCGTGTGAAGCCAATATATACCTTGACTCCGACCAAGACACAGGCCGGTCTTCTGCGCCGGTCGTTCTCATGACTCGCAGTGGCGGATCCAGAAATTAAACTTTGCCGGGACGAACATTTAAGGTCTTTTTTTGGCACAAATTCTAGTCTATATTCGACCAAAACTAATGGAATTCAATTACTAAAAACACGAAAATAGTCATGGCTTCTCTGAAACCAGCCTCCAGTTGGCAAGCCCAGGTATGGATCCACCTGATTCTTTTCGTTCGTTCTTGTTTCATGCGGATTGTTTTCTTTGTTTTTCTTTTGTGGTTTTTTATTCCGGTTTTTTCGCTGTTTTGTCCAGTTCTCAGTGTTTTGTTCTGTTTTGGTTCCTTTTTCCTTTTCTGAATTTTCTGCTATGTATCGTTTTTGTTTATTTTTTTCCTTTCTGAGTATTGTATAAAAAATTTCATTGCATATTACAAAAATGTTCATCATATACCAAGAAAAATGTTCACTGTATATTATGAAAAAGTTCACCTTGCATTATAAAAATGCTCATTGTGTATTACAAAAATATCCATCGTATATTAAGATTATTTTTTTTGAAATTCTGACTGATACGCATTAGTATATGGTACAAGGTTACAATATAGAAGTCTACTGTCCTTTTTTTCCTTGGCTAGTAAGTGTTCATGCAGTTGTGCACTGCATCAGGTTGCTGCAAGACTAGAGTTATACAACTTTTTCCTGGGTACTAGCTTTTTCCCTTGCTAGTAAGTGTTCATGCAGTTGTGCATTGAATAAGGAAAAAGGATCACATTAGATTGTCGAGCAATTATTGGACATTGCATATTGTTTTCCCTATGAGACACCATTGATATATAATTCATGTTTAAAAGTTTCCTTCAAGTTGTTCAATCACATGTTACCTAATCATCGTGTCTCAGTTTGACCAAGAAATCCTGCAACCTCGCCTACCCATCGAGGATCTTGATGGACTGGTTATGAACCAAAAGAGTCCATTCTCTAGGTGTTT
>NC_041389.1:530699205-530750202 GCF_002162155.2 Triticum dicoccoides | reverse complement strand
GCTTTTATTTCATTTTTTTCAAGCCAACATGAAGGAATGCTTGCATGTTAGTGCTAAATCTGTGTATGGTGGTGAACAATAAATTTCTTCAATATTTCGAATGTAAAAAAAATCCAAATCGGATCTTCAGTTTCATTTTTAATTCATATTATATCTGCTTTTCTTTGAAGCTGCATATAGAAGCCAGAAAGTCCAGCGGCGACGCGCGCGGCATCATCTAGTTACCAAGTGAATTGCAGGAAACCACCACATTAGCGTCTAGGTTTGCAAAAAAAAACTGATTTGTGATTTTTTGTCAGAAACAACTGATTCTTGACCTAATCTTTTGCAAAAAACACTAGTTAGAAAGCTTTGGCCCACTTGATAACGATTATGACAGATGGAGCCCACCGAAGCCCACATTTTGCTGACATGGCAGACCGGTTAACAATAAACAATGTTAGATGGGGTCTTTTTGCCAAAACCCCCTCCTCTCGGCCTTGAAAAAAATATCCCTTGAAAAAAGTCATTCACCCACTCCCATCCCCGTCCAAATGTCGGCCGATCCCGAGCCGCGTGACCCCGCCCCCCACATCGGCCGATCCCGAGCCGCGTGACCCCGCCCCCCACATCGGCCGATCCCAAGCCGCGTGACTCTAACGCCCACACCGGCCGCCCCCAAGCCACTACGAACCCACCCACGGTGCTCTCCTGAGGAGCAAGCATGGGAGGCCGTCCCAAGCCGCACGGCGATGCCCCCATGTATCCCAGCCACGCTGCCCCTTCTTCCTCCTCTCTTTCCCCAGCCGGCGGCGCGGCCCTGGAGAAAGCAGCAGCGGCAGCGCACAGCCCCGGAGAAAGCAGCATCGTGGACCCGCGCTGCAAGGGCACAAGCAGCGGCGCGACGCCGCACATCGCAGGCACAAGCAACAACGTCGGCGCGCAGCACGGGCACATCACCGGAGCAAGCAGCGACAGTGAGCTCCATCGCCGCCGGTGCGTGGCATGGGCGGTAGCGTGCGGTGGCCGGCGACAGAGTACGCCGAACTGGGCATGGAAAGGGCTTGATTACACTTTCTTTTTTTAATTGAAGGGTGCCTATCTTTTCTAACGCCCTCTGGGATCAACAGTTACACAACATCAGCTTTTGTGGGACCCACATGTCATAATCAAGGTTAAAATGCCCAAAGAGGCCGATATGTGTTTTCTGCAAAAGATTAGCCTGAGAATTAGTGGTTTCTGGCAAAAGTTCATAAACCAGTGTTTTCTGCAAACCTAGGCGTCAATCTGGTTGTTTTTTGCAATTCTTTCTCTAGTTACCTAAAGAAGCTGAGTTCAGGGACACAGGAGAGGACTGGCTGCAGATGTTGTTGCTATCCAAGCTCCAGGTCATCCGTAACAAAATCATGTTGATTCTTTGGCAGTCATGGAGCTTGAGAAACAATGCTATCCATGGTGATGCAAAAGAGACTAGCGGGATCGGTGCAGTATCTGCTGTGCCTATACTCTGAACTGATGTCTGCATATTCACTAAGCGGAGAGGGGAATAAAAATAAGATTTCGCTATTCCCAAATGGCCCAGGCCGACCGATGATTCCAGCACCTAATCTTTGAGTAGATGGCACGGGCAGTCAGAGAACTTGTGTTGCGGGTGCACTTTAGTCACGGTACTTGCAAAACGAAAAAAAAACGGTCACAAAACTTGCATTGCAGGTCACACAAGCCATTTGAACCGGCCACTCACCCGGTTTATCTCCGTTTTGCGGTCATGCGCAGTGCACATGACATACGTGGGTTGATAATTTTGTAGAAAAGGCCTTACTGTTTTAGTACGACGGCCATATTGCAAATTGACCCCTCAAAGCCTAGATTGGCCTCCATGTGGGCTCAAATCCTCCTGGTCCGGCTGTAAAATTGCACCTTTTTCCGTCCGCTCAGAGCAAGTTGGACATCACCGCCATGGGTAGAGCTCTCAGCTGCTACAGGATCTTCGCATCTCTAATTTGAGCAAGCAGATTGAGTCGACGCAGGAGGATGACATCCGCGGATCCGCCACAGGCACCGGCTGGTTCCACAGTCATCGGTGGTGGCACAGAGACAAGAACAACACACCAACTCGTCAAGATCCGCAACTCGCCAACACATTTCCTCCTTTGCTGAAGACATCGAAGGAGCCCCCGGCGGCGCACACGTACATCACGGAACCGAACTCACCGGTGGAGCCAGGGAACATTGACCAGGAACCTGAGCGGGAACAAGTTCAGGAGCAAACCCACCACCACATCAGGCTGCAATTCAATCGGATGATTTTAGTCTTGAGCGACAATTAGCAATCAGCGGTCTTTTCATTGCTAAGATAAGTATAGCAAGGAGCATCAACGTAAGAAGCTGATGCAATTACTCACAATTCGAGGTGTGCGAATATGGTGAAGTGTTAACTGAAGATGCAGTGCAGGCTCTTGAATTATTAACTGAACCGGCTACAGCAGAGTGTTTCCAGTTATCCTTACATGCAGTGTCTGATGCTCATGAATGTGGTGAAACAATCAAAATACAGTCATTAGTGGGGGATCAGATCATGCTCACACTGATCGACTCCGCTAGTAGTCACAGTTTTGTCGTTAGAATTTCACCTATCGTGCAACCTTGTCACTTCTCTCTATAACATCAGTTAAAATCACTGTTGCAAATGGACATCATATGCAGTCTCAGCGGTGTGTGCAAGATCTCACTTGGTTGGCACAAGGATGCACATTCAAAACTTCAATCCGAGTGCTATGACATCGGGGCAATGACCATTGTCAATTTCACTACAGAAACAACCTGAACTGACTCAACTTCTGACATAGTAAAGTGATGTATTTGAACAACCCAATAGTCTGCCTCCTCATTGGGCGTATGACCATGCCCTGATCTTCGAACCGGGCACAAGCCACCTAACTCAAGTCCATATCATTAATCACCACAGCAAAAATATGATCAATCATCAGTACGAACCCTCTTGGAATTTCGATAAAAGAAATCGTCTTTCAAACAATATTGTTGCTACGCACAAAGTTAGTGAGGCCAATCCACCCTCTGGATGGTAATTTACTTTCTAGCTACTACCGAGATACTTCTCTAGTCTCTCTTATACAAAAACTTAAATTCAGTTAAATATAAACTTAAATTCAATTAAACAGTAAAATTCAGTAAAATCTATCTTCTGTTTATCACTGTAAAGGCAACTCCAGCGTAGGCTGCCCCATTGTTGCCGCTGGTTCAATTGCCGCCGACGAGCTCAACATGGCAACAACACCACCAGTCTAGCATGAAAGGACATAGAGGAGAGAAGAGAGGTCAATACAGCATTACCTATGAAACCAGGGGCCTTTGTGCAAAAAAAAATGAGGCCTGCGAAGGGCCTCACGTGTGCAGTGCGTGACAATTTTCACGCCCAGCTGACATCACGTGTGCCGTGTGTGACCGCAAAACAGGGAAAAACCAGACTGCTGGCCGGTTTAGATGGCCTGTGTGACCAATCTGCATGCGCAACGCAAGTTCTATGACAGGTTTTTCCAGTTTGCAAGTACCATGACTAATGTGCACCCGCATAGCAAGTTCTGTGACTGTCAATGCCATTTACTGGTCTGCATCAATTTTGGGCACAACGAAGTTAAATTTTGATGCCTCTTTCATCAGGAAACGGGAGATGCATGGGGAAGTGCAATCGCTAGGGACCATAAGGAGCATGTGTTTCTGTCAGTTGGTCGGCGGCTACCCCGATGCCCGATGCAGTTCAGTGGAAGAAGCGGGAGGAGCCACTGCTCTGATGGACCTAACAGATTTTGCGACTTTGTTCCATGGCCAGTTGATTCTGGAGATAACCTGCGCGAGGCTTGGATGGGAGCTCCGGTCCAAGGAGACTTGCAAGACTACAGGGCATGTTGTACTTAAGGACGTGAAAATGCAAGCTAGGGCGTTCAGGCACACGGATGTCAGCCTGATCAATAGGGTTAACAACAAATTGGCCCATGAGCTGGCAGCAGTTGCAAGAAGATCGGGCGACTCCAAACTAATTGCATTGTTCTAAAAAAATTCCAAGTCCGGGAAACAAAATCAACGTTTTTGATCTTTGTTTTGAATGCTTTACCTTATAACTTTTGCTTACGCTCTTTACTATTTTGTAGAATTGCATGTGCAGCGTGTTCTTAGGCAACCTCTAGCTAAGCTTATATTTTACCAAGATTAAAATTGATTCAATTTCTAATTGGTATTTTTTTAGTCTATTCACCCCCGATGTAGACTCCAAAATATGCTAAATATTTTGCAGGTTGACGACTGAAACAAACCCGCACGACAAACACTAATAATTGGGATTACCTCCATGAGAAAGGGCAACACTTATAAGAGCTTTCCACATGGCAATTAATGATCATCCCAAAGCAATTGATGACAATTAAGCTCCGTACTTCTTATTGTAAATATTCGATTTCCTTGAAAATCATCAGAAGAAGCTAAGCCAAAAAATAATAATTAATACCCCACATAATAAGATATTGTTATTCAATAGGTCCTCTTTGAAATGGATAGTTATTTCGTGATCATGCAACTGACCTTTTGGAATCAAATACAATAATTGCATAGCTAGAATGTTGTCATCGAGAACAAAAAAGAAGCAGCTAGTGCTTATCGCTATCATTTTGGGGATACGCTCTAGAGATAGCTACATTCACTTTAAATAGGGCACCGTCTAAATCCGTTGAGACGACACCTTATGAATTATGGTTTGGGAAGAAACATAAGCTGTCGTTTCTAAAAGTTTGGGGATGCGATGCTTATGTCAAGAAACTTCAACCTGAAAAGCTCGAACCCAAGTCGGAAAAATGCGTCTTCATAGGATACCCTAAGGAAACCATTGGGTATACCTTCTACTTAAGATCCGAGGGCAAGATCTTTGTTGCCAAGAACGGATCCTTTCTGGAAAAAGAGTTTCTCTCGAAAGAAGTAAGTGGGAGGAAAGTAGAACTCGATGAAGTACTACCTCTCGAACGGGAAAGTAGTGCAGCTCAGGAAAATGTTCCTGTGATGCCTACACCAACTGAAGAGGAAAATAATGATGATGATCAAGGTACTTCGGATCAAGTTGCTACTGAACTTCGTAGGTCCACAAGGACACGTTCCGCACCAGAGTGGTACGGCAACCCTGTCCTGGAAATCATGTTGTTAGACAACGGTGAACCTTCAAACTATGAAGAAGCGATGGCGGACCCAGATTCCAACAAATGGTTTGAAGTCATGAAATTCGAGATAGAATCCATGTATGAAAATAAAGTATGGACTTTGACAGACTTGCCCGATGATCGGCGAGCGATAGAAAACAAATGGATCTTTAAGAAGAAGACGGACGCGGATGAAAATGTTACCATCTATAAAGCTCGACTTGTCGCTAAGGGTTATCGACAAGTTCAAAGGATTGACTACGACGAGACATTCTCTCTCGTAGCGAAGCTGAAGTCCGTCCGAATCATGTTAGCAATTGCCGCATACTATGATTATGAGATATGGCAGATGGACGTCAAAACGGCTTTCCTTAACGGACATCTTAAGGAAGAGCTATATATGATGCAGCCGGAAGGTTTTGTCGATCCTAATAATGCTAACAAAGTATGCAAGCTCCAGCGATCCATTTATGGGCTGGTGCAAACATCTCGGAGTTGGAATATTCGCTTTGATGAGATGATCAAAGCGTTTGGGTTTATGCGGACTTATGGAGAAGCCTGCGTTTACAAGAAAGTGAGTGGGAGCTTTGTAGAATTTCTCATATTATATGTAGATGACATACTTTTGATGGGAAATGATATAGAACTTCTGGACAGCATTAAGGCCTACTTGAATAAGTGTTTTTCAATGAAGGACCTTGGAGAAGCTGCTTACATATTAGGCATCAAGATCTATAGGGATAGATCGAGACGCCTCATAGGTCTTTCACAAAGCACATACCTTGATAAGATTTTGAAGAAGTTCAAAATGGATCAGTCCAAGAAAGGGTTCTTGTCTGTGTTGCAAGGTGTGAGATTGAGCTCGGCTCAATCCCCGACCACGGCAGAAGATAAAGAAGAGATGAGTGTCATCCCCTATGCTTCAGCCATAGGATCTATTATGTATGACATGCTGTGTACCAGACCTGATGTAAACCTTGCCGTAAGTTTGGTAGGAAGGTACCAAAGTAATCCCGGCAAGGAACACTGGACAACGGTCAAGAATATCCTGAAGTACCTGAAAAGGACAAAGGACATATTTCTCGTTTATGGAGGTGACAAAGAGCTCGTCGTAAAGGGTTACGTCGACGCTAGCTTCGACACAGATCTGGATGACTCTAAGTCACAAACCGGATACGTGTATATGTTGAATGGTGGAGCAGTAAGCTGGTGCAGCTGCAAGCAGAGCGTCGTGGCGGGATCTACATGTGAAGCGGAGTACATGGCAGCCTCGGAGGCAGCGCATGAAGCAATTTGGGTGAAGAAGTTCATCACCGACCTAGGAGTCATACCCAATGCGTCGGGGCCGATCAAACTCTTCTGTGACAACACTGGAGCTATTGCACTTGCCAAGGAGCCGAGGTTTCACAAGAAGACCAGGCACATCAAACGTCGCTTCAACTCCATTCGTGAAAATGTTCAAGATGGAGACATAGATATTTGCAAAGTACATACGGATCTGAATGTCGCAGATCCGTTGACTAAACCTCTCTCGCGAGCAAAACATGATCAACACCAGAACTCTATGGGTGTTCGATTCATCACAATGTAACTAGATTATTGACTCTAGTGCAAGTGGGAGACTGTTGGAAATATGCCCTAGAGGCAATAATAAAAGGATTATTATTATATTTCCTTGTTCATGATAATTTTCTTTTATTCATGCTATAACTGTATTATCCAGAAATCGTAATACACGTGTGAATACATAGACCATAATATGTCCCTAGTAAGCCTCTAGTTGACTAGCTCGTTGATCAACAGATAGTCATGGTTTCCTGACTATGGACATTGGATGTCGTTCATAACGGTATCACATCATTAGGAGAATGATGTGATGGACAAGACCCAATCCTAAGCATAGCACAAGATTGTGTAGTTCGTTTTGCTAGAGCTTTTCCAATGTCAAGTATCTTTTCCTTAGACCATGAGATCGTGTAACTCCCGGATGCCGTAGGAGTGCTTTGGGTGTACCAAACGTCACAACGTAACTGGGTGACTATAAAGGTGCACTACATGTATCTCCGAAAGTGTCTGTTGGATTGACACGGATCGAGACTGGGATTTGTCACTCCGTATGACGGAGAGGTATCTCTGGGCCCACTCGGTAATGCATCATCATAATGAGCTCAAAGTGACCAAGTGTTTGGTCATGGGATCATGCATTACGGTACGAGTAAAGTGACTTGCCGGTAACGAGACTGAACGAGGTATTGGGATACCGACGATCGAGTCTCGGGCAAGTAACGTACCGATTGACAAAGGGAATTGTATACGTGGTTGATCGAATCCTCGACATCGTGGTTCATCCGATGAAATCATCGTGGAACATGTGGGAGCCAACATGGGTATCCAGATCCCGCTGTTGGTTATTGGCCGGAGAGCTGTCTCGGTCATGTCTACGCGTCTCCCGAACACGTAGGGTCTACACACTTAAGGTTCGGTGACGCTAGGGTTATTAGGAAGACTTGTATGTGATTACCGAATGTTGTTCGGAGTCCCGGATAAGATCCCGGACGTCACGAGGAGTTCCGGAATGGTCCGGAGGTGAAGATTTATATATGGGAAGTTGTCATGCGGACACCGGAAAGTTTCGGGGGCATATCGGTATTGTACCGGGGCCACCGGAGAGGTTTCGGGGGTCCACCGGAAGGGACCACCCCTCTCGGAGGGCCTCATGGGCCGCAAGGGGCAGGGAACCAGCCCCTGGAGGGCTGGGCGCCCCCCCCCCCCTTGGGCCCATGCGCCTAGGGTTGGGGGGGAAACCCTAGTGGGGGCGCCCCCCTTTGCTTGGGGGGCAAGCCCCCCTCCCTGGCCGCCGCCCCCCTCTAGATCTCATCTAGAGGGGCCGGCCCCCCTTGACCCTTCCCCTATAAATAGAGGGGTGAGGGGAGGGCTGCTGAACACAATCCAAGGCGCAGCCCCTCCCCTCCCCAACACCTCTCCTCCTCCGTTACGTGCTTGGCGAAGCCCTGTCGGAGTACTGCTGCACCAACACCACCACGCCGTCGTGCTGCTGCTGGAGCTATCTTCCTCAACCTCTCCTTCCTCCTTGCTGGATCAAGACGGAGGAGACGTCGTCCGTCCCGTACGTGTGTTGAACACGGAGGTGCTGTCCGTTCGGCACTTGGTCATCGGTGATCTGAATCACGACGAGTACGACTCCATCATCACCCTTCCCTTGAACGCTTCCGCACGCGATCTACAAGTGGTATGTAGATGCAATCTCACTCCCTTGACTCGTTGCTTAGATGAACTCATAGATGGATCTTGGTGAAACCGTAGGAAATTTTTTAATTTTCTGCAACATTCCCCAACATTTAGCACAAAATAAATATTAATTAGAGCAAAATGCCGCATTGACCGTTGCTTGTGACAAGATGTGAGTTTTGCTACTGAACAGTTTACAGTATGCCAATGATATGTGGAAGTTTTTACTCAGGCAGATTCACATTGATTTCTTAGTGTACATCCCATAGGTAATAGTACAGCCGCATGATACATGGATGTCCACAACCCCACATAGACTTTTTGACCTAAATCTTTACATCAACAAGTTGGCTCTTTAGCACCATGCATCCTTTGTGGTAAATTCATAGGCATATCTCGTATTTTCTTGGCGTATGTACATTTTCCTCCCCCCTTTTATTTTTCTTAATACCCAGAAAAGATCAGGTGGTGCTATTTGTTTCCTTCCCCAAATTGCTTTTCTTAAGTAACTGTTGTTTTATAGCCAAAGCTAAGGTTGTCTAGATAAGGTCATGCCATTGAACATTGCCAAAGATTATGCAGAAGTATATAATGATGTTGCATGTTGTTTTGGTGTATTAATTACATTTGCAAAAGCTTTTTTACGAGGAAGGAAAAGGTGAAATATGAGTATCAGCATAAGGTACTCACGCTTTGGTAACGAAGAGCATGTGAATATATTGCTAGAAATATACACATGCATGATAAACAATGTATATAAGAAACATATTTCACACAAAAACCCTTACTTTGCGAGGACATGTAAAGAAGGTGGCACTGGGTTCTTTTCAATTTGCAAAGTATCTCCGGGAAACTTTTCAAATTTTAGCCAGATTCCGGGAAGAAGTGGTTTCTTGGCCTAGCTAAGCCCAAATTAGACAACAAGTTTTTTCTCAGATGTATGATTAATGTTTAGCAAATGAGGCTTGGGTCTATTATATAGAGTGCGCAATGCGGATATTAAAGAGTTATATGTAACATTCAAGATGATAAACACGGGGGTTATTTGTTGCCAATAGTTCGGGTGATGCGTCACAACAAGCATTGGCTGCTTCTTTTCCGTTCTGGATGACAACATTCCATCTATGTAAACATTGCATTTTATTGATTCCAAAAGGTAAGTTGCATGATCACGAAAAAATTGGCCATTTCAAAGACCTATTGAATAACCTTATCTTATTAGTTGAGGTATTAATTTTTTGGCTTAGCTTGTTCTCCTGATTTCAAGGAAATCAAATATTTACAATCAGAAGTAGTAGGAGATTTGTTGCCATAAGTGGTTTTGGGATGATCGTTAATTGCATTGAGGAAAACTCTCATAAGTCGCCCTTTCTCAGGGAGGTAATTCCAACATTAGTAATTGTGAGGTGGGCTCGTTTTCATGCATTAACTTGCAAAATATTGTAGGATTGTTTGGAGTCTACGAGGGGGTGGATCTAGACTAACAAAATTACCCCTTGGAGATTTGAATCAATTTTAATCTCGATAAACTTTAAGCTGGGCTAAAGGTTGCCTAAGCGCATGCTGCACATACAAGTCTACAAAATAGTAAAGCACAGAAGAAAAAGTTTAAAGTAAGATTAAGAGATCGAGAACGTTGATTTATTTTTTGAGCTTCGAATTGTTAGCGCTATCACTTCATACCAAAAAGGTAAAAGTCTCAATAGCGTCCCACCAAGGGCCAATGAAGAACTTACCAACATATCCCACCATGGCTTATAGTCCACCAAGGTCAAGTATCACTAGGTGTGGAACTTCAAGAAGTAGGCGATCTCTAAGCCGTCACAAACTTATTGGTTCGTTCTCATCCTGAAGGCTCCCAATCACACCTAACCTATCTAGGAGGCTCATACCATCCATATGCAACAAATGTTTCTTGGTGACGAATCCATTGCTTGCACTTCAAAAGATAATCTCATCCTCACTCTAAATCTCATGAGATAGGGAGGTTGGGCGTTTCAAAGATGGGATTTCTGTATGCATGCCCCTGGTTCCTTAGTACTACTCGGTTTTTCCCTATTGTCTTAACGTTCCCCACTTTTTCCCTCATCCCTCCACCCCATCTTCACAAACGCCTAAATGAAGCATTCCATTGGGTCAAAGCCCATATACCGTTACTAGGATGTGTTCTTGACGAGTGGGACCAAGAAAAAGGCTGACATGTGGGGCCGATTCGCTTCATCCAGAGTCTCTAACTAGTGGGTCAAGTCAATAACTGATTGTGCCAAGTCAAACCCTATAGAAGGGCCAACATGTCATGTTCTCATAGGCTAGTAGGGGTTAATTAACCCTAATAGCATCGTTAAGAGAGGAGGGCTCATATGTTGGTGACTCCAGGTGGTCTAAGCTAACTAACTACCTGCCCAACCTGGGTCCACATGTCGGTGACACATCCCGGCGAGCTCAACATCTCCCGCACTAGCCACAGCGGAGTTCGCTGGGGAGGGAATGAAAAGGGCATCAAATGTGGCTAGAGGCCAGTCGATTCACTACCACATCCAGCGCGACTCGTAGGGGCCCTAGGGATGGCCAAATTCTTCCATGGATGGTGGCGGTCATGGCTTTCTCTGACGTCAAATTGGCGTGGACACTAAGAGATATAGCTGTAGCAAGGAGGGGGTAAAGGACTAGGGGAAATAGGCGAGAGTCGGGAGGCTTTTATAGGAGCGTGGGGTGGTCGGGGGCGAGTGGACGGTGGCTGAGTTACAATGGCAGTTTTTGGACGCGATAGCCGGCCACTACGCCACTTTAAAGGCACACTAGGGGAGGGGTTACGGGGAGCATGGGCAAACTTCTAGGTATTTCGCAGGTTAGGGGAGAGGGAAGGGAAGTGTAAGCGCCGAGGCATCGACGTTGTTCGCTGGAGGTGGAAGGCGACTCGGGCAGGGCCCACTCATCAGTGAGGGAAGGGGTTAAGAAAGAGAAAGGGAAAGGTATGCTAGGCTGACGTTGTTGTGTTGGGCCAAGCTGCTCGCCCTGGTGTTGGCGTTGCTGCGTTAGCTCGGAAAAAAAATGCATGTGAGCGAGAATGTTCTCGTCTTTTCAGTTTTGTCATGTCGGTCTTTACGTGACTTGTACTTTGACCTTTATGATATGAATGAGACACGTTTTACCATGCAAAAAAACGACTTCAGAGTCGGCTGGGCCAACATTACTTTCTTCAAATTTATCTCAAGAATGTGGTAGAACTAATTAGTGTACTCTTAACTTGGTCCCAACTTTTCTCCTTCAAACTTGGCAGGGAGTAAATGTACCAGTAAACTTTGCTGCCAATTTATAGGGAAAGCTGGCTAGAGACCATCAATTTGACTGGATCAATGTAGCCGTAAACTGGTCTAACTTTGTACAAGATCTGGTTCGAACATTTTTTTTCAAAAATGATCCCGATCTATTATCAAAGTTCAGCAGAAGCAAATAACGTTAGTACAAAGTTGAGTCATCTATTTTGAAACGGAGGGAATACAATTTATACGAAAGTTGGCCTAACTCTCTGCGTTCATCTTCCCTACACGAAAGGAGGTCTCGTGGAAGCAGATCGCCGTTTGACAAGAGGATTTATGTGCTTTGAGGCTGCCGACAAGATTTCTCTGTCACAATTTCTAGTTGTATGAATAATTTTACGATGTACCGTAGTTTGTACTGTGGCATCTGTTGCAGTAATCCAAAAATAACTAATGACAATCCGAATAATTTGCGACAGGGGGATGTAGCTCAGATGGTAGAGCGCTCGCTTAGCATGCGAGAGGTACGGGGATCGATACCCCGCATCTCCACTTTTACTTCATTTTACATGTCAATTTGGCCGTTTCTTTGTAATACACTCCATTTTTTTACAGCAAAATCTTTACTTCATTTTACATGTCAATTTGGCCGTTTCTTTGTAATACACTCCATTTTTTTACAGCAAAATCTTTATTTTATTATTACAAAAACAAGGCAGTATATGTATTTACATGACAGGATTATGCAACAGAACAGCAAATTTCACAAAGGAACCACTCTTATTGTTCTTATGAATATTCACATGATCACAAACCTGCATATCCATGAAATAGCTAACCCAAAATGCATCATCATATCCATGAAATAGTCAGGAATTTCATCTGAAATGATAAAAGCCCCCCAAAAAGAAACAGATGACATTATTAGAGGGGGAGCATCAGAATGGGGCAGGGGATGAATTCAGCCAGCAAATTCCCATCGACGTGCTTCGAGTGGATCGCTTCCATACTAAGGACGACCAGGTCTAACTCCAAATCATCTGCGACTTCTGCGATGATAGCTGTCGGCTTCTTTCCTTCTCCAAGGCGCTCCATCAACCCAAACTCTGTAAATCCACCTGCACAGAAACACGAATATATCGGCATGGCATCACTCGGAAACAAGCGGCGATACGAAAATGCTGATAATCCTCGGTGATGTTATTTCTCCATATTGGGTCCGTAACATGTGGCTAGACTCTTTTCCTTTTTCCCAAAAGGGTATGCAATGTTTTTAATATTACAGTAAGAACCATACAACTACACAGAGCGCTCGTTCACCCACAAGTAGATTTGATGGATATCATAATGTTTTTCTAGATCTTCAGGGGGATAACTACAATCCCTTGGTTCCATTATCAAATGAACCCAGGTGTTACAACATCAAAGTTCTCTTACAAACGACAAATAAGAAGCAAAAGCTTTTAACACTAACCACAACCCATACAAGTTCAGGAAGGCAATCAGAACGCAAAAGAAAATACAAGCTAATGGATTTTTTCATGTACTTAATGAAATTGAGGGGCAGCTCTTTAACTCAAAATAAATAAATGAAATGGTCCTGACCTTCAGAAAGGTGCCATCTAATGCTTGACATTTGAGTATCATGCTCTGGAAATGACTCCTTTGGCTTATCATCAATAACTGAAATGAAGAGTAGAATTTTAATATAGCGGAACTTAAGCTATGTAAACGAATATGTGCAATAGCTTAAGCACAGAAAAGGTAATATTTTAAAGGAATTGAGATTATACCAACTACTGTAATGCTTGCTCCATACTTCTTTGCTAGAGAAGTGGTTGTGGCTGCAGCCTGGTACATCATCAGCCATTACGGGTAAGCCACTATTTCTAGTGTAGACAAACAACAACAACAACAACAAAGCCTTTAGTCCCAAACAAGTTGGGGTAGACTAGAGGTGAAACCCGTAAGATCTCGCGACCAACTCATGGCTCTGGCACATGGATAGCAAGCTTCCACGCACCCCTGTCCATAGCTAATTCTTTGGTGATACTCCAATCCTTCAGGTCTCTCTTAACAGACTCCTCCCATGTCAAATTCGGTCTACCCCGACCTCTCTTGACATTCTCTGCACGCTTTAGCCATCCGCTATGCACTGGAGCTTCTGGAGGCCTGCGCTGAATATGCCCAAACCATCTCATACGATGTTGGACAAGATTCTCTTCAATTGGTGCTACCCCAACTCTATCTCGTATATGATCATTCCGGACTCTATCCTTCCTCGTGTGGCCACACATCCATCTCAACATACGCATCTCCACCACACCTAACTGTTGAACATGTCGACTTTTAGTCGGCCAACACTCAGCGCCATACAACATTGCGGGTCGAACATCCGTCCTGTAGAACTTGCCTTTTAGCTTTTGTGGCACTCTCTTGTCACAGAGAATGCTAGAAGCTTGGCGCCACTTCATCCATCCGGCTTTAATTCGATGGTTCACATCTTCATCAATACCCCCATCCTCCTGCAACATTGACCCCAAATATCAAAAGGTGTCCTTAAGGTACCACCTGCCCATCAAGGCTAACCTCCTCCTCCTCACACCTAGTAGTACTAAAACTGCACATCATGTACTCGATTTTAGTCCTACTAAGCCTAAACCCTTTCGATTCCAAGGTTTGTCTCCATAACTCTAACTTCCTATTTACCCCCGTCCGACTATCGTCAACTAGCATGACATCATCCGCAAAGAACATACACCATGGGATATCTCCTTGTATATCCCTTGTGACCTCATCCATCACCAAGGCAAAAAGATAAGGGCTCAAAGCTGACCCCTGATGCAGTCCTATCTTAATCGGGAAGTCATAAGTGTCGACATCACTTGTTCGAACACTTGTCACAACATTATCGTACATGTCCTTGATGAGGGGACAAACTCAAGTTAAAAAGAACAAATGCTACACTCCATGAAGGAAAAAGGATCAGCTAAGGGTCCTTCCTTTGAAGATTATGAAACTATGGTGTAACTAATGGACATAATAAAACTGCCCTGGAAATTGGCCACAAATGTTTTGAGTCCTCTAAATTATCAATGCAGAACATATCATCCTTTAGCAATGAAACGCAAACTAACGAATATCTGAAAAAGGACACAGACCTGTCTTGTGCCTTCTGAAAGGTAAGGGTTGCGATCAGTGATCGGAAGTAGAACATGCTTAACTTGGGAGAGAGCATCAATCGCTACAGCACTTGCAGATTCATTCACTTCAGCCCTGACTGGTTACCAACAAAGTCAACAAAAAACATGAAACGGCAGGCAAACATAAATAAAAAAATAAGGATGTTCCTTAAATTTTCATTACAGGTGCTGTTAGTTTTCAATTTGATTACAATCACCACAATTTTCCCTGGTAAGAAGAAAGCCAAACATGGTTGTGGTCAGCAAACGAAGACTACTACATTGTCAGGATTCGGGAACCAGCAGAAGGATAAGTATGACTGGTCAGACACAAACATTCGAACATCGAAGCAAAATCATTACTGACAACCCGACTTCAAATCAGAGCGAAGGAACTAATCTTTTTAGGGGCGAAAGAACTAATCTTGAGCACACCTAGTGACAGCACGAAGCCACGGGATAGCAATTAGCGTATAAATCTCAGGCCGGTTACAGTGAGAGCAGTTTGAGCACGAGCTGGTTGAAGCGTAGACAGATACCTCCGTGCCGGGCTCCCCGGCGCCGCAGCGAGACGCCGCCCTTCCTGTTGACCGGCGGGAAGGCGAGCTCCGGGGCGTGGCTCGCGCGGACGCCGGAGGCCGGCGCGGGCAGGAGCGAGCTGGCGAAGGCCATGGGGGGTAGGTTGGATCGGAGCGGCAGCGGCAGGGTGGCTTCTGGAGGGGCGTGGAAAGGGGGAGAGACGACGGAGACGGCGACGAAGTGACGAGCGACTCCGCAGGTGGTGTTCTAAGTGGGCCCCGGCCCGCTCGGCGACGACGCTGGATGGATAAGTTTCTCTTTATTTCTTTTTTTTTCTTGCTAGCAACCTTTTCGTGTGTGTTGTTCTTCTTTTTTTTGCGGGTAGTGTGTGTTGTTCTTCGCCAATCTTTTTGTGTCTCTTTAAAAAAAATATTTGTGTGTGTGTTCCTTTTGGTCTCTGTTACATTTCTTTTCTATAAAGCTTGTATATTTTCATCGATCAAGGAGTGACAAAAATGTCGCCCACAACATCACATTTGGTCTTTATCACCTAAGGTGCTTCAGAAAATGCCACAGTAAGGTAGACCCTGTTGACCCAACATCTCGCAATAGACACCTCAAAAAAATTATTCAGGGTCTTTTTGGCAAAAAGATGCCTAGTCAGCAGGACACCTCGGCTCCTCGAATCTGTATGTCACATGTTTGCTCATAATATGAAGTGCTGTGACCGGTTCATCACGTTTTAGAAGAAGAGTGACCAAAATGCTCATCTCCTAGAATTTTGTGACTTGTGGTGCATTTATCTCAACTACAATTATCTATTCGGATGTTTTGACTTGTGGTGGCACATATTGTGTAGTAAATTACATCGGCATGAAACATAAGTGACTTTGCATACACGCATATTAATTTACCCAATTGAATTAGAATTGCAGAGAAATGAGGAATCGTTGTCCACTGGTTAGAGATGATCGACGGCAAGCATACCTCATGCCGGGAGGCGCAGGTCATAATGTGGGGAAGTACCCCAAGTCTCCATTGGAGCAATCAGAGAGCAATTAGAGAGGAGGGCGAGGGGCGGCCAGATGAAGAGAAGAGCAGAACGCGATGGTGCTTCTTGCAGGGGCGGGAAGATGGCCGTGGCGCCACAGATGGGATTGAGGTAGAAGAAAACGTTATTGGCGTCATGCTGCCCGGCAGGTCGAGAGGTCGACGCGGTCGCCCCCCTGTGCGGTTGACTGAGCTGGACGATACGTCTCCGTCGTATTTATAATTTTTGATTGTTTCATGCCAATATTCTACAACTTTCATATAATTCTGACAACATTTTATATTATTTTTTAGGACTACCATATTGATCCAGTGCCCAGTGTCAGTTCTTGTTTGTTGCATGTTTTTTGTTTCGCAAAATATCCATATCAAACGAAGTCCAAACGCGATAAAAATTTATGGAGATTTATTTTGGGATATATGTGATTTTTGCAAAGAAGAATCAACGCAAGACGGTGCTTGTGGGCCCACGAGGCACCAGGGCGTGCCTAGGGGGTAGGGTGCGCCGTGGTGCCTAGTGAGCCCCTCGTAAGTCGGTTGACTCCCTTCTTTCACTGCGAGAAAGATAATATCCGGAAAAAATCGTGTTAAAATTTCATCCCAATCGGTGTTACGGATCTCCGGGAATTTAAGAAACGGTGAAAGGCCAGAAAACAGAAAAGCGAAACAGAAGACAAAACAAAGAGATAGATCCAATCTTGGAGGGCTCCTATCCTCCGGGAGCCATGTCGGTGCTACGTCTTGAGCTTGCGTTGGTTTTCCTTAAAGAGGAAAGGGTGATGCAGCATAGTAGCATAAGTATTTCCCTCAGTTTTTGAGAACCAAGGTATCAATCCAGTAGGAGGCTCCTCAAAAGTCCCACGCACCTACACAAACAAACAAGAACCTCGCAACCAACACAATAAAGGGGTTGTCGATCCCTTCATGGCCACTAGCGAAAGTGAGATCTGATAGAGATAATATGATAAGATAAATATTTTTGGTATTTTTATGATATAGATTGGAAATTAAAAGATGCAAATAAAAGTAGATGTAAAACTTATATGATAAAGGGTACACCCGAGGGCCATTGGTTTCACTAGTGGCTTCTCTCAAGATAGCATAAGTATTACGGTGGGTGAACAAATTACTGTCGAGCAATTGATAGAAACACGCAAAGTTATGAGATTATCTAGACATGATCATGTATATAGGCATCACATCTGTGACAAGTAGATCGACTCATGCCTGCATCTACTACTATTACTCCACACATCGACCGACTCCTGCCTGTATCTAGAGTATTAAGTTCATAAGAACAGAGTAACGCATTAAGAAAGATGACATGATGTAGAGGGATAAACTCATGCAATATGATATAAACCCCATCTTTTTATCCTCGATGGCAACAATACAATACGTGCATTGTTGTCCCTGCTGTCACTGAAAAAGGACACCGCAAGATTGAACCCAAAGCTAAGCACTTCTCCCATTGCAAGAAAGATCAATCTAGTAGGCCAAACCAAACTGATAATTCGAAGAGACTTGCAAAGATAACTTAATCACACATAAAAGAATTCAGAGGAGATTCAAATATTTCTCATAGATAAACTTGATCATAAACCAACAATTCATTGGATCTCGACAAACACACCGCAAAAAGAGTTACATCGAATAGATCTCCAAGAAGATCGAGGAGAACTTTGTATTGAGATTCAAAGAGAGAGAGAAGAAGCCATCTAACTAATAACTATGGACCCGAAGGTCTATGGTAAACTACTCACAACTCATCGGAAGGGCCTTGGAGATGATGTAGAGGCCCTCCGTGATCGATTCCCCCTCCGGCAGAGCGCCAGCGAAGGCTCCAAGATGGGATCTCGCGGATATAGAAGGTTGCGGCGGTGGAATTAGGTTTTCATGGTCGCTTCTGATGGTTTCAGGGTACGGGAGTATATATAGGAGGAAGAAGTAGATCGGTGGACGCTCGGGGGCCCACAAGGGTGGGAGACGCGCCCACCCCTAGGGGGCGCGCCGGGCACCCTCGTGGCCGCCTCGTTTGTTGCTTGACGTCCACTCCAAGTCTCTAGGTTTGCATTTGTTCTAAAAAGATTGCTCCCGAAGGTTTCATCGCGTTTGGACTCCGTGATATTTCTTTTCTTTGAAACACTGAAATAGGCAGAGAAAAACAACAATTTGGGTTGGGCCTCCGGTTAGTAGGTTAGTCCCAAAAATGATATAAAAGTGTAAAGTAAATCCCATAAACATCCAAAACGGGTAATATAATAGCATGGAACAATAAAAAATTATAGATATGTTGGAGACGTATCAAGCATCCCCAAGCTTAATTCCTGGTCGTCCTCGAGTAGGTAAATGATAAAAATAGAATTTTTGATGTGGAATGCTACCTAGCATAATTTTGAATATAATTTTCTTTATTGTGGCATGAATGTTCAGATCCAAATGATTCAAAATAAAAGTTCATATTGACATAAGAAATAGTAATACTTCAAGCATACTAATAAAGCAATCATGTCTTCTCAAAATAACATGGCTAAAGAAAGTTATCCCTACAAAAGCATATAGTCTGGCTGTTGCTCTATCTTCATCACACAAAGTATTTAATCATGCACAACCCCGATGACAAGCCAAGCAATTGTTTCATACTTTAGTAATCTCAAACTTTTTCAATTTTCACGCAATACATGAGCGTGAGCCATGGACATAGCACTTTATGTAGAATAGAATGGTGGTTGTGGAGAAGACAAAAAAGGAGAAGATAGTCTCACATCAACTAGGCGTATCAACGGACTATGGAGATGCCCATTAATAGATATCAATGTGAGTGAGTAGGGATTGCCATGCAACGGATGCACTAGAGCTATAAATATATGAAAGCTCAACAAAAAAAACTAAGTGGGTGTGCATCCAACTCGCTTGCTCACGAAGACCTAGGGCATTTTGAGGAAGCCCATCATTGGAATATACAAGCCAAGTTCTATAATGAAAAATTCCCACTAGTATATGAAAATGACAACATAGGAGGCTCTCTATCATGAAGATCATGGTGCTACTTTGAAGCACAAGTGTGGTAAAAAGGATAGTAGCATGCCCATTAATATATATAAAGTCCGAAGTCTCATCCCAACTTATGGGGGAATCATAGTTTCCATCATCCTTTCCTCACTGGGACAATGTTCTAATAATGAAGATCATCACACTTTTATTTACTTACAACTCAAGATTACAACTCGATACTTAGAACAAGATATGACTCTATATGGATGCCTCCGGCGGTGTATCGAGATATGCAATGAATCCAGAGTGACATGTATGAAAAATTATGAAGGTGTCTTTGCCACAAATACGATGTCAACTACATGATCATGCAAAGAGCAATATGATAATGATGACGCGTGTCATAATAAACGGAACGGTGGAAAGTTGCATGACTATATATCTCGGAATGGCTATGGAAATGCCATAATAGGTAGGTATGGTGGCTATTTTGAGGAAGGTATATGATGGGTATATGGTACCGGCGAAGGTTGCGCGGCACAAGAGAGGCTAGCAATGGTGGAAAGGTGAGAGTGCGTATAATCCATGGACTCAACATTAGTCATGAAGAACTCATATACTTATTGCAAAAATCTACAAGTCATTGAAAACAAAGTACTACGCGCATGCTCCTAGGGGGATAGATTGGTAGGAAAAGACCATCGCTCGTCCCCGACCTCCACTCATAAGGAATACAATCAATAAATAAAATTGTGCTCCAACTTCATCACAAAGCGGTTCACCATACGTGCATGCTACAGGAATCACAAACTTCAACACAAGTATTCTTTAAATTCATGATCACCCAACTAGCATAACTCTAATATCACCACCTCTAGATCTCAAAACAATTATCAAGTATCAAATTGATCATAGCATCCAATTCACTTCCTATGATAGTTTTTATTATACCCAACTTGGATGCCCATCATTCTAGGACCAATTTTATAACCATAGCAAATACCATGCTGTTCTAAGAGACTCTCAAAATAATATAAGTGAAGCATGAGAGATCAATAACTTCTACAAAAATTAAGCCACCGCCGTGCTCTAAAAGATATAAGTGAAGCACTAGAGCAAAAATTATCTAGCTCAAAAGATATAAGTGAAGCACATAGAGTATTCTAATAAATTCTAATCAAGTGGGCTTCTCGCAAAAGGTGTGTACAACAAGTATTATTGTAGTAAACTACAAAGCAAAGACTAATATCATACAAGACGCTCCAAGCAAAACACATATCATGTGGTGAATAAAAATATAGCTCCAAGTAAAGTTACCGATAAACAAAGACGAAAGAGGGGATGCCTTCCGGGGCATCCCCAAGCTTAGGCTTTTGGTTATCCTTGAATATCTTGGGGTGCCATGGGCATCCCCAAGCTTAGGCTCTTTCCACTCCTTATTTCATAATCCATCAAATCTTTACCCAAAACTTGAAAACTTCACAACACAAAACTCAACAGGAAATCTCATAAGCTCCGTTAGTGCAAGAAAGAAAACCACCACATAAGGTACTGTAATTAACTCATTCTTTATTTATATTGGTGTTAAACCTACTGTATTCCAACTTCTCTATGGTTCATACCCCTTGATACTAGCCATAGATGCATCAAAATAAGCAAACAACACACGAAAAACAGAATCTGTCAAAAACAGAACAGTCTGTAGCAATCTGTAACTCTCGAATACTTATGGAACTCTAAAAATCCTACAAACATAGGAAGTCCTTGGCAATTTGTCTATTTATCTACGTCAAAAATAATCAATGCAAAAGCACGTTTTTGTGAATTACTAAAATTATTTTCGTGCGTGCAAAGTTTCTGTTTTTTCAGCATAATCAAATTAACTATCAACGTAGGTTATCCTATAGGTTCTACTTGGCACAAACACTAATTAAAACATGAAAACACATCTAAACAGAAGCTAGATGAAAAATTTATTACTAAACAGAAGCAAAAAGCAAGAAACAAAAATAAAATTGGGTTGCCTCCCAACTAGCGCTATCGTTTAACGCCCCAAGCTAGGCATAAAAGCGAGAATAGATCTAAGTAGTGCCATCTTTGGCACTCAATTCATAAGTAGCTCGCATGATAGATTCATAAGGTAATTTCACTTCTTTCTTGGAAAGTGCTCCATGCCTTTCCTTAATGGAAATTGGAATCTAATATTCACTTCCTTCATATCAATAATTGCACCAATCGTTCTAAGGAAAGGTCTACCAAGAATAATAGGACATGAAAGATTGCAATCTATATCAAGAACGATAAAATCTACGGGGCACATAATTCCTATTTGAAACAATAAGAACATCATTGATCCTTCCCATAGGTTTCTTAATGGTGGAATCCGCAAGGTGCAAATTTAAAGAGCAATCATCAAGATCATGGAAACCTAGAATATCACATAAAGTTTTCGGAATCGTGGAAACACTAACACCCAAATCACACAAAGCATAGCACTCATGATCTTTAATTTTAATCTTTATAGTAGGTTCCCACTCATCATAAAGTTTTCTAGGTATAGAAACTTCCAAATTAAGTTTTTCTTCATAAGATTGCATCAAGGCATCAACAATATGTTTGGTAAAAGCTTTATTTTGACTATAAGCATGAGGAGAATTCAACACGGATTGCAACAAGGAAATACAATCTAGTAAAGAAAAATTATCATAATTAAATTCCTTGAAATCCATAATAGTGGGTTCAATGCTATTTAAAGTCTTGACCTCTCCAATCCCACTTTTACCAAATTTAGCATCAAGATCTAAAAACCCCGAATCATTGGGACGCCTTTTAACTAAAGTTGACTCATCTCCAGTCCCATCATTATTAAGATTCATATTGCAAAACAAAGATTTAATAAGGGACACATCAATAACTTTTAGATCTTCATAATTATTTTCATGGAACCTAGAAGAACATACTTTTACAAAGCAATCTTTCTTAGCACGCAATCTAGCGGTTCTTTCCTTGCACTCATCAATGGAAATTCTCATGGCTTTGAGAGACTCATTGATATCATGCTTAGGAGGAGTAGATCTAAGTTTCAAAGAATCAACATCAAGCGAAAGTCTATCAACGTTCCTAGCCAAATCATCAACTTTAAGCAATTTTTATTCAAGCAAAGCATTAAAATTCTTTTGAGAGATCATAAATTCGTTAACACTATTCTCAAAATCAGAGGGCATCTTATTAAAATTTCCATAAGAGTTGTTGTAGGAATTACCATAATTATTAGAGGAATTACTAGGGAACGGTCTAGGATTAAAATTTCCTCTATAAGCATTGTTACCAAAATTATTCCTACCAACAAAATTCACATCCATAGATTCATTATTATTCTCAATCAAAGTAGACAAAGGCATATCGTTGGGATCAATAGGAGCACTCTTAGTAGCAAACAATTTCATAAGTTCACCCATCTTTCCACTCAAAACATTAATTTTTTCTATAGCATGCACTTTTTTACTAGTAGATATTTCGGTGTGCCATTGAGAATAATTAGCCATAATGTTATCAAGGAGTTTAGTAGCTTCTCCTAAGGTGATTTCCATAAAAGTGCCTCCCGCGGCCGAATCTAAAAGATTTCTAGAAGCAAAATTCAATCCGGCAAAAAAAATTGTATGATCATCCATAAATTCAAACCATGAGTAGGGCAATTGCGAATCATCAATTTCATTCTTTCCCAAGATTGGGCAACATGCTCATGATCAAGTTGTTTAAAATTCATAATATCGTTTCTAAGAGAGATGATCTTAGCGGGAGGAAAATACTTAGAGATAAAAGCAACTTTGCACTTATTCCATGAATCAATACTATTCTTAGGCAAAGACAAAAACCAAATGTTAGCACGATTCTCTAAGTGAAAACGAAAATAACTTCAGTTTAACAATATCATTATTCGTATATTTTTTCTTTTGCATCTCACATAAATCAACAAAGTTGTTTAGATGGATAGCGGCATCTTCACTAGGAAGGCCGGAGAATTGATCTTTCATAACAAGATTCAGCAAAGCAGCATTGATTTCACAAGACTCAACATCATTAAGAGGAGCAATCGAAGTACTAAGGAAATCATTATTATTGGTATTGGAAAAGTCACACAATTTGGTATTATCTTGCGCCATCATGACAAGCAATCCAACACACAAGCAAACAAAAAGGCAAGCGAAAGAGAGAGAGGAGATTGGGAAAGAGAGGGCGAATAAAACGGCAAGGGTGAAGTGGGGGAGAGGAAAACGAGAGGCAAATGGCAAATAATATAATGCGAGGGAGATGAGTTTATGATGGGTACTTGGTATGTCTTGACTTGAGCGAAGACCTCCCCAGCAATGGCGCCAGAAATCCTTCTTGCTACGTCTTGAGCTTGCGTTGGTTTTCCTTGAAGAGGAAAGGGTGATGCAGCATAGCAGCATAAGTATTTCCCTCAGTTTTTGAGAACCAAGGTATCAATCCAGTAGGAGGCTCCTCAAAAGTCCCACGCACCTACACAAACAAACAAGAACCTCACAACCAACGCAATAAAGGGGTTGTCGATGCCTTCACGGCCACTTGTGAAAGTGAGATCTGATAGAGATAATATGATAAGATAAATATTTTTGGTATTTTTATGATATAGATTGGAAATTAAAAGATGCAAATAAAAGTAGATGGAAAACTTATATGATAAAGGATAGACTCGGGGCCATAGGTTTCACTAGTGGCTTCTCTCAAGATAGCATAAGTATTACGGTGGGTGAACGAATTACTGTCGAGCAATTGATAGAAAAACGCATAGTTATGAGACTATCTAGGCATGATCATGTATATAGGCATCACGTCCGTGACAAGTAGATCGACTCCTGCCTGCATCTACTACTATTACTCCACACATCGACCGACTCCTGCCTGTATCTAGAGTATTAAGTTCATAAGAACAGAGTAACGCATTAAGAAAGATGACATGATGTAGAGGGATAAACTCATGCAATATGATATAAACCCCATCTTTTTATCCTCGATGGCAACAATACAATACGTGCATTGTTGTCCCTGCTGTCACTGAAAAAGGACACCGCAAGATTGAACCCAAAGCTAAGCACTTCTCCCATTGCAAGAAAGATCAATCTAGTAGGCCAAACCAAACTGATAATTCGAAGAGACTTGCAAAGATAACTTAATCACACATAAAAGAATTCAGAGGAGATTCAAATATTTCTCATAGATAAACTTGATCATAAACCCACAATTCATCGGATCTCGACAAACACACCGCAAAAAGAGTTACATCGAATAGATCTCCAAGAAGATCGAGGAGAACTTTGTATTGAGATTCAAAGAGAGAGAAGAAGCCATCTAGCTAATAACTATGGACCCGAAGGTCTGTGGTAAACTACTCACAACTCATCGGAAGGGCCTTGGAGATGATGTAGAGGCCCTCCATGGTCGATTCCCCCTCCGGTAGAGCGCCGGCGAAGGCTCCAAGATGGGATCTCGCGGATACAGAAGGTTGCGGCGGTGGAATTAGGTTTTCGTGGTCGCTTCTGATGGTTTCAGGGTACGGGAGTACATATAGGAGGGGGAAGTAGGTCGGTGGACGCTCGAGGGGCCCACGAGGGTGGGAGGCGCGCCCACCCCCAGGGGGCGTGCCGGGCACCCTCGTGGCCACCTCGTTTGTTGCTTGACGTCCACTCCAAGTCTCCAGGTTTGCATTTGATCCAAAAATATCGCTCCCGAAGGTTTCATCGCGTTTGGACTCCGTTTGATATTCCTTTTCTTCGAAACACTGAAATAGGCAAAAAAACAGCAATTCGGGTTGGGCCTCCGGTTAGTAGGTTAGTCCTAAAAATGATATTAAAGTGTAAAGTAAAGCCCATAAACATCCAAAACGGGTAATATAATAGCATGGAACAATCAAAAATTATAGATACGTTGGAGACTTATCAGTTGGCCATGGACAAGAGGGGGGACTCTCCTCCCATCTAGCGGGGAAGCCAAGCAAGAAGAAGAAGGAGGGGGGCTCTGTCCCTCCTCACCCAGTGGCGTCGGAACGCCGTCGGGGCAACCATCGTGACGGTGATCGACACGAGCAACATCGCCACCGTCATCACCAACTCTCTCCTCCTCTATGCAGTGGTGTAACACCTCTTCTCCCAGTTGTAATCTCTACTTAAACATGGTGCTTAATGCTACATATTATTATCGAATGATGTGTTGCCATCCTATGATGTTTGAGTAGATCCTTTTTGTCCTATGGGTTGATTGATGATCGTGATTAGTTTGAGTTGTATGTTTTATTTTAGTGTTATCCTATGGTTCCCTCCGTGTCGCTCAAGCATGTGGGATTGCCGTTGTAGAGTGTTGCAATACGTTCATGATTCGCTTATAGTAGGTGGATAGAGTGACAGAAGCTTACACCCGAGTAAGGGGGTTGTTGCGTATGGGAGTAAAGAGGACTGGATACTTAATGATATAGTTGGATTTTACCTTAATGATCTTTGGTAGTTGCAGATGCTTGCTAGAGTTCCAATCATAAGTGCATATGATCCAAGTACGGGAAGTATGCTAGTTGATGCCTCTCCCTCATATAAAATTACAATAATGATTACCGGTTTGGACAAATCTTTCTCTTGTGTTACAAAAAGCTCTCTACTAAAACTAACTTAATTCTTTGTTTATCTAATTAAACAGTCCCTAACTTTTATTTACGTGCTCTTTATTATCTTGCAAAAATATCTCTTTACACCTACAAAGTACTTCTAGTTTTATGCTTGTTCTAGGTAAAGCGAACATTAAGTGTGTGTAGAGTTGTATTGGTGGTCGATAGAACTTAAAGGGAATATTGATTCTACCTTTAGCACCTCGTTGGGTTCGACACTCTTAATTATCGAAAAAGCTACAATTGATCCCCTATACTTGTGGGTTATCAAAACCTTTTTCTGGCGCCGTTGCCGGAAGCAATAGTGTGGGGTTGATATTCTCATGTGTGCTTTTTTTCTTTATCACTAAGTAATTTTTATTTTCTGTTCTAAGTTGTTCTCTATCTTTAGTTCTAGATATGGAACACAAAGTACCAAAAAAGTTGTACTTGCTACTCATGGAGATGGGAAACCTCCTAAAACCCTCGATGCTCGTTATGTGGGAAATGTTAAACACTACTTTGATAATACTGAGAAAAAACATTCAACTTGATAATGGGAGACACGTTGGATCAACGTGAATACTTTAGAGATTATAGCTTGACTCAAAAAGGAAAACTCTTATGGGATCAAAATGATTGTTTGCAATGGTATGCTTGGAACTTATGCTTGAGATATGATTATCCTTGTTGCTCTAGGATGAAGGCTCCACACCTTCCCTTTTCATGTGAATTTAATGATAATGAAACCTTAGCTTCTTATGCTAATGATATATATATGATTACTATCATGTGGAAAGAATAGAAGAATTTTTTGCTATTATGGGTCCTTATGAAATTGAATCTTTGTTTGAAAAGTGTGAAAATTGTGATGATGCTATTTACATATCCGAAAATTATGCTATACTTAAATATTGCTATGAGAATTATATATAAAATACGGATATAAATGAGTTTATTTAGAATGTCTCCGTTGTCCAAGAAGAGACTAATATTTTACAGGAATCTATGGAAGAAGAAATTGATGAAACTATGAGCTTATTGGATGAAAAATATGAGGAGGAGAGCGAAGACCAAAAGGAGGAAGAGCGGAGTAGCTACACGTGCCCACCTTCTAATGAGAGTAACTCTTCAATTCATACATTGTTTCATTTTCTCTTCGTTCTTACTGAAGGATGAATGCTATGATGATTTCTATGACCCCGTTGATTCATTTGAAATAACCCTTTTTGATGAAATTGATGCTTGCTATGCTTGTGGCCATGATTTCAATATGAATGATAATTATGGAGATGAACTTGCTATAGTTCCTTATGTTAAGAATGAAATTTTTTCTATTGCACCCACACATGATAGTCCTATTATCCTTTTGAATTCTCCCAATTGCACTATATTGGAGAAGTTTGCGCTTAATAAGGATTATATTGATGGGTTGCGTTTTACTACTGCACATGATGATTTTGATGGATATAATATGCATGTTTCTCCTACTTGCAATTATTATGAGAGAGGAACTACATCCCCACCTCTCTATGTTTCCATTACGAAAAAATTGCAAAAAACCGTTTATATTATGCATGGGCCTTTACTTCATGTGCATGATTTGTTCTTTTATGACATGCCAATGCATAGGAAGAGATTTAGACTTCGTCATTGCATGATATATGTTTCTTTGTGATCACTACAAAATTACAAATCATTGTTAATTAATATTGGCTTTGATATACCTTGGTATCCGGGTGGATCAATTACTTGAGCACTATATGCCTAGCAGAGTGGTTTTGAAGAAAGCCCTGCCAGGGAAACAACCCAAAAGTTTTAGAGAGTCATTTATTTATGTTTTGTGCTTTTAAAAATTTTAAAAATAAAAAAATATAGAGGGGAACCTAAAAACTTTTTCAAAAAAAGAAACGATTTGATGCATGGTGAGGATCGACCTTGAACACTTGTGTTCATGCTCATGGAAACAATGTACAATTTTTCATGAAAGTTTCTCACAAAAATAATTATCCCCTTGTACAAATTCATTGTATTATAAAAATAAAGTGCCAAGATTTACCTTTAGGATGTTTAAATTGTTTGTTTGGTGTGTCTAGTGAAAAAACAGAAATTTTGGTTGTAGTGCGCGGATTTACATTTTTTATTGGAATGTCAAAAGTTTCTGAAATTTTTACATGGTACTGCTATGCAATTTTTTTATTTTTTTCCTAATGTTTCAGAATTTTTTGAGTTACATAAGTATATGCACCGTCTGCATCTTTACAGACTGTCCTGTTTTCACAGATTGATGTTATAGTTTCGTTATTTGTTTATATTTGAAATCTTGTTGAGCCCCATTGATTTGGGAAGTTGGGAGCCATAGAATTGTGATAACATATAGTGGATAATGTTTGATTATAATTATAAAATAATGTTAGAGCAGGACATGATGTGATTTGATGTTATATGTATGTACTAACCCTTCTAATAAAAAGTTCGGTTACGTTTTGTGTGGATGAAGTGTTCGAAGATCGAGGAGGTATCAATATGAGAAGAATAAGGAGAGGAAACAGTTCAATCTTGGGGATGCCCAAGGCACCCCAAGTAAATATTTAAGGAGACTCAAACATCTAAGTTTGGGGATGCCCCGGAAGGTATCCCATCTTTCTTCAACAATTATCAGTATGTTTTGGTTTTTGTTTTGTTCACATGATATGTGTAAATTCTTGGAGCATCGTGTGCCTTTTATTTTTCCTTTAATAATGCACCATGCTGGTATGAGATAGTCCTTGGTTGATTTATAGAATGCTTCATGCACTTCACTTGTATCATTTGAAGTTTGGATGCCAGTTTCTCTACATATAGAAAACCGTTATTTGTAGAATGCTATTTAGCTTCACTAACATTTATTAGAGTATGGTCTTTTGTAGAAAGAATTAAACTCTCATGCTTCACTTATATATATTTAGAGAGTCAACAGGAATTGGTCATTCACATGGTTAGTCATAAAATCCTAATAAAACTTGTAGATCACTGAATATGATATTTTTGATTCCTTGCAATAGTTTGCGATATAGAGATGGTAATATGTGGGAAGTACTAGTGAATGATTGTTCTTTAGTAAGAATATTGGTGTTAAGGTTTGCGATTCCCGAAGCATGCACGTATAGTCTCTGTTATGCTAAGAAATTGGAGTATGATTTATTATTGATTATCTTTCTTACGAGTGGCGGTCAGGGACGAGCGATGATCTTTTCCTACCAATCTATCCCCCCTAGGGGCATGAATAGTAGTACTTTGCTTCGAGGGCTAATAAATTTCCCAATAAGTACGTGAGTTCTTTATGAGTAATGTGAGCCCATGGATTATACACACTCTCACATTTCCGCAATTTGCTAGCCTCTTCGGTAGCGTGCATTGCCCTTTCTCATCTCAAGAGTTGGTGCAAACTTCGCCGGTGCATCCAAACCCCGTGATATGATACGCTCTATCACACATAAGCCTCCTTATATCTTCCTCAAAACAGCCACCATACCTACCTATCATGGCATTTTCATAACCATTCCGAGATATATTGCCATGCAACTTCCATCACCATCACATACATGACTTGAGCATTCATTGTCATATTGTTTTGCATGATCATATAGCCGACATAGTATTTGTGGCTCATCCACCGTTCATCATTTTTATACATGTTACGCTAGCATCATTGCACATCCGGGTACATTGCCAGAGGCATTCATATAGAGTCGTATTTGTTCTAGTATTGTATTGTAATGTTGACTTGTAAGTAAATAGAAGTGTGATGATCATCATTATTTGAGCGTTGTCCTAGTGAGGAAACTAAAAAAGAAGAAAAGGGACAAAAAGATCCCAACAAAAAAAGGCCAAAATGAGCCCATAAAAAACAAAAAAAATGATGAGAGAAAGATAGAGAAGGGGCAATGTTACTACCCGTTTACCACACTTGTGCTTCAGAGTAGCACCATGTTTTTCATACAGAGAGTCTCCTATGTTGTCACTTTTATATACTAGTGGGATTTTTTCATTATAGAACTTGATTTTATATTTCGATGATGGACTTCCTCAAATGGTCGAGGTCTTCATGAGCAAGCAAATTGGATGCACACCCACTTAGTTTTCATAATGAACTTTTATACACTTATAGCTTTAGGTGCATCTTATGCATGGGAATCCCTACTCCTCGCATTGATATCAATTGATGGGCATCTCCATAGCCTGTTGATTAGCCGCGTCGATGTGTGACTTTCTTCGTTTTTTGTCTTCTCCATATTATCTCTACCACCGTACTCTATTCCACCCATGGTTATATATCCATGGCTTCCGCTCATGTATTACATGGGGGTTGAAAAAGCTGAATCCCGTTAAAAAGTATGAGCAAATTGCTCGGCTTGTCATCCGGTTTGTGCATGATAAATACTTTATGTTGGGAAGATGGAGCATGACAAGACTATATGATTTTGTAGGGATAACATTTTTTTAGCATTGATATTTTGAAGACATGATTGTTTGTTGGGATGCCTGAGTATTGATGTCTTTATATCAAATTATTGACTATTGCGTTGAATCACTCGTGTCTTAATATTCATGCCATGATTAGATTACATGATCAAGATTATGCTAGGTAGCATTCCACAACAAAAATTATCTTTTTTTATCATTTACCCACTCGAAGACGAGAAAAAATTAAGCTTGGGGATGCTGATACGTCTCCGTCGTATCTATAATTTTTAATTGTTTTGTGTCAATATTCTACAACTTTCATATAATTTTGGTAACATTTTATATTATATTTGAGACTAACATATTGAGCCAGTGCTCAGTGCAAGTTCCTGTTTGTTGCATGTTTTTTGTTTCATGGAATATCCATATCAAACGAAGTCCAGACACGATAAAAATTTATGAAGATTTATTTTGAAATATATGTGATGTTTGGGAATAAGAATCAACGCAAGATGGTGCTCATGGGCCCCACGAGTCAAGATGGAAATGGGTCGGGTCGACCCGCCGGGTCACTGGCCCGGCCCACAAAGTCGAGGCCAATGGGTCAAGTGGGTTGGCCTCAACTGATATACAGGTCAGTGGAGCCGGCACCGTGCGACCCATTGGATCAGACGGGTCGACCCATTTGATACGGGCAGTAGATACTAGAGTATAAGTTACTTGTATCTATCAACAGAGCTACCGTGGCCCGTCCTGCCTAAATCATTTTTTTACATATGCAAAGTCCAATACGTGAGTAGCCAGCTGAATGCATTGAGAGATTATTCCTCTGGTTAGCTTGCCTGAATGCATTAGAGATTTATCGTTCGCTGCATCCCACTTCACGGGAAGACAAGACAGGACGTACGCACCTCACATCCAACACAATATATCTATTCAAAATAACTTAGTATTGACTAATGCTTGGTAGTGTTGAAGCAGGATGGTTAAGAAATTTAGACTGACCCGCCATGCTATTTCTTTGCAAACAGAGATGTAAGTGTGAATTCACTGGATTTTGGGCCGGCCTCATGTGCCCAGCGGGTCAATGAGGCCACCAATTTCTGATGAAATGGGCCGACCCATGGACTCACATATTGGCCTTGGGGCCACAGGGTCGGGTCCAAGGCCAGGTCCGGGTCGGCCCATTCCCATCCTGACCCATGAGGCACCAGGGCGCGCCGTGGTGCCTCGTGAGCCCCTCGTAAGTCGGTGTACCCGCTTCTTTCGCCACAAAAATGATAATATCCGAAAAAAATCGTGTTAAAATTTCAGCCTAATCGGAGTTACGGATCTCCGGGGATTTAAGAAACAACGAAAGGCCAGAAAAGAGGAACGCGAAACAGGCGCTCCTGCCCTCTGGGAGCCATGGCGGCCATAGACTAGAGGGGTAACTCTCCTCCCATCTAGGAGGGAAGCCAAGCAAGAAGAAGAAGGAGGGGACTCTCTCCCCCTCTCACCCGATGGCACCGGAACGCCGTCAGGGCAACCAACGTGACGGCGATCTACACCAACAACTTCGCCGCCGTCATCACCAACTCTACCACCCCCCCCTATGCAGCGGTGTAACACCTCTTCTCCCCGCTGTAATCTCTACTTAAACATGGTGTTTAATGCTATATATTCTTATCCAATGCTATGTTGCCATCCTATGATGTTTGAGTAGATTCGTTTTGTCCTATGGGTTGATTGATGATCATGATTGTTTGAGTTGTATGTTTTATTTTGGTGTTGTCCTATGATTCCCTCCGTGTCGCGCAAGCATGTGGGATTACTGTTGTAGGGTGTTGCAATACGTTCATAATTCGCTTATAGTGGGTGGCTAGAGTGACAGAAGTTTACACCCAAGTAAGGGGGTTGCTGCATATGGGAGTAAAGAGGTTGATACTTAATGCAATGGTTGAGTTTTACATTAACGATCTTTGATAGTTGCGGATGCTTGCTAGAGTTCCAATCATAAGTGCAGGGGCGGAGACAGGGAGGGGCGAGCAGGGGTCAGACCCCTGCCAATCGCTCGCCCCCCTCAACGATTTGTAGCAGGTAGTGCGTATTATATGCCTAACAGCCACAGCTAATTACATAATTAGCCCATTTCTTTTTGAGCGTAACATAAGCCCATATATAAACAATTAACTAGACCAGCACCAAAGCAGAGAAGCCCACCCAATAATCCATGTACGACAGTGGCTGGCTATTATTTTACCACGGCCCAGTGCCTAATCCATCAGTACGTACAAGCGTGATCTGCACTTCTGCTACTGCTAGGGCGTTCTTCACGGAATTTTCTATTGGACGCTCGCTGCATCAAACAGTCGACGCATCGCACAGAGCCAGCGATTGAGCGCTACCCTTGGGCCGGCCCATTTAACGTATTCTAGTGTTTCCGGTTTTGGGAACCTTCTAGAGTTCCTCAGCCGGTTTTTTCTGGTTTTGGGAACCTTCTAGAAGGTTCCCTAAACCGGTTTTTCTTTTTTACTTTTTTTCTTTTTTCTTTTTTTTTCTTTTCAGTTCCTTTTCCTAATTTCCTCTTTCTTTTCTTTTTTCAGTTTTTGTTTTCTTTTTTTTAACGTTATTTCATCTTTTTAAACTAAGTACATATTCAGATTTGTTCTTAATTTTCAAAAAATGTTCATGCTATTAAAAAATGTTCTTTTTGAATTTTCGACCTTTTCTTCTTCTTTTCGTTTTCAGTTATTTCTGTTTCTTATTTCTTTTCTTTTTTGTTTTTTCTATTTGTTTCCTTTCTTTGGTTTGTTATTTCATTTTCTTTTCTCCTCTTTTTTATAAAAATATTCAAATTTTGTTTGTGTTTCAATAAAAGGTTCAGTTTTCAAAAAAAATGTTCTCAAAATTCAAAATTTGTTCTCGTTACCCAAAAAAGTTCAAAACATTCGAAATTCATATAATGTACCAGATTAAAAAAAATTGTTCACGTTTTCAAAAAATGTTCGCGCTTCCAAATTTGTTCAGGATATTTCAAATTTGTTCTCCATCTCAAAATTTGTGCTCAATATTCAAAAAATATTCGTGCTTTAAGAAATTGTTCGCGTTTCCAAATTTGTTCTCCGTTTCAAAATTTGTTCCCAAGATTCGAAAAAAATGTTCATGCTTTAAAAAATTGTCCGCTCTTCTAAATTTGTTCTCTGTTTCAAAATTTGTTCTCAAGATTCAAAAAATGTTTGTTCTTTAAAAAATGATCATGTTCAAATTTTGTTCTCATTTTCAAAATTTTGTTCTCTAAATTCAAAAAAATATTCGGGATTTTAAATCACAATTTCGAAAAATGTTCTTGTTTTCAACTTTGTTACTTTTTCACCACTGTTTGAGGTCCCAAAAAAATTTTGGGTTTTCAGAAAAGTTCCAGTTTTCAAATTTTGTACGCAATTTCAAAAAAATATTCTTTTGTAATAAATACTCGCAAATTCAGAAAAAATTGCCATGTTTTAAATTTTGTTCACATTTCCAGAAAAGCGTACAATACAAATTTTGTTCGCATTTTAAAAAAAGTTCCTGTTTTATTTTTTGGTGCTTAATTAAAAAAAATGTTCCTGTGTTCCATTTTTAAAAAAACTAAAAAATGTTCGTGATACCAAAAAATGTTCGTGTTTTTCGTAAAGAAAAATTCAGAAACATTTTTGAAAATTGTCGTGTTTTGGAATCTGTTTGGGGTTTGCAAATTTTGTTCGTGTTTCATTTTTGAATCGGATTTAAAAAACATCTTCACTTTTCCAAAAAGATGGAATACGAAAAAAAAGGCATTTTGAAACTGCTCGCAATTTTCAAGAAATATTTTCAAAATGTTTTCCAAATCTCAACGCTACTGTTTGTTCTTATATATGCCTGCACTTTTCATCTTTAGATGGTGGCGTGTAGTGTAGTGGCTAATGACTCGTGGTTGGGGTAGGAGGTCGTGGGATCGATTCCTGGTACTTGCTGTGGTTTTTCAGCTCTTTTTGTCGCGCACGAAAGGAAACGAAAGATCGGGTTGGTTGGCCGGCCCAGTCAAGCGTCAACCCTGTGCGTCGAGCTGCTGTTTGACGCAAAATGCGTCACATAGGAGGTCTCGTTCTTCACCGTCGCCGCTTGCCGTCAGCGTGTCCTGCTAGGGTCTAGAGTGTTTGCCATTGCCGCTGGCCGCTACTCGACACGACAACGACACCGGCCACCACTGATCTGCAGTACGCTGTCGAGGCATGGGCATGGGCGGACGGCTCGACGCAGGCGGATCAAATATGGCTAGATCTCGGGTGAGCAGAATAGATGCAGGTATATTACACTGATAGTAGTTATTACTCTCTCTGTTTTAAAATAATTGTAGCTCTACGTTTGTCCTAAGTAAAACTAATTTAAGTTTAATCATGTTTATAGAAAATATCGTAAGATCTACAAAATTAAATATACATAGTGTGCATATTTTTTAAAGATTCTAATAAAACTATGGTGTTTCAAATATTGATATATTTTTCTACAAACTTGGTAAAACTTGAAGAAGTTTAACTTAGAATAAATTTAGAGCTTCAATTATTTTAAAATAGAGGGAGTGGGATTTTTTTTTATAAATTACGACCTTAATCTGCTTAATTAATGTTTCATATAAATAGTAAATTAGTCTAGTAATTATGTATCTATTTGTACTAGTCAAAGATGAAGCGGAAGACATCAACAACAAATGGGGTAAATTCTTTTTCAAACCAATTGGTTCAACTTCAAGCTCCAACATTATTACTAATAATAATATATTTTTATAGTTCCAAACAATAATTTTACGTATTATCATCGATGCTATCATGAGACTTAATATATTGTGATATTATGTCGTTTGCGTCAACAATGGTGTCTCGCCCCCCTCATGTTCAAATCCTGGCTCCGCCCCTGCATAAGTGCATATGATCCAAGTACAGAAAGTATGTTAGCCCATGCCTCTCCCTCATATAAAATTGTAATAATGGTTACCGGTCTAGTTATCGGTTGCCTATGGACAAATCTTTCTCTTGTGTTAAAAAAGATTTCTACTAAAACTAACTTAATTATTTCTTTATCTAAACAGCCCCTAACTTTTATCTACGTACTTTTTATTATCTTGCAAATCTATCTCTTTACACCTACAAAGTACTTTTAGTTTTATACTTGTTCTAGGTAAAGCGAACATTAAATGTGCGTAGAGTTTTTATCGGTGGTCGATAGAACTTGAAGGGAATATTGATTCTACCTTTACCTCCTCGTTGGGTTTGATACTCTTATTTATCAAAAAAGCTACAACTGATCCCCTATACTTGTAGGTTATCACTGGACAACAAGGAGGAGGGGAACGGCGTCCGCGGCAGCAGACATGGACGATGCCGCGAGGCTAGGGCACGGGGTTGTAGCGACAACGAGTAAAGGACGAGTGGGGACTGCGATCGCAGAAGCGGTCGGTCGGTGCGGCAGCTGCAGAGTCAGGCGAGGCAGTCCTAGGTTTTCTTGTGAGAAGACCGATATGCGGTGTAGACAAAAATAGTATACACCTTAGGTTCTTCTGGCAAAAAGGCTCGACATTTTAGATACGAGGGAAGAGGGGCGACGAATTTTTTTTTTGTGGAGATTGGACGTGGGGTGGGAGGATGGACAAAAGGCTCGGCAGGACGCGGTCCTTCTAGAAAAAAAAGAACCTTAGGTTATTTTTAGATAGTAGATATAAAGACAACATCCTCTCCAATTTCATTTAAATGAAACCATAATTTCTTACAACCTACTGCCCAAAAGAAAAGCTAAAGCGCAAGCAGATTATCTAAAACCTGGACCAGCTCATGTTTTGGGCATTCATAGATCGAACCCCCCAAAAGCAAAGAGCTGAGACGCCCAGGCTAGGCAAAGGCAACAATTCAAAACTAAGCACCTACCAACACATATCCGAAAAATCTAGAACAACCAATACAGTAGGCTCGCGTCGCTCTCCCCCTGGGGCGACTCCCAGAAACCTAGTCGCCGCCACCAAAAACTCTCTCCCCCTCTCCCTCCACCGCTGCCGGGCTAAGCCCGGGGGCCGACGACGGTGGCGGGGGATCTCCTCTCTCACGCGTCTCCGGGTTGGGGTGGGACGCCTAGGCGTGTGGTGGCGCGGTTGATCTGGGTTCTGTGGCGCAACGGATGGGTGCGGCAGGTGACAGGTGGCCGGCCCGTCCTCGGACGACGACGTGGCTGTGGGCGCAGCTGCCGGCCTTTTCGGGCGGCGGCTGTGGTCGGCGGCGGCGGCGGCCAGCTAGGCTGCGGTGGCGTGCAAACTGCCTTCAGATCGGCGGTGGCTCCATGGAGGGCCTGGTGGTCTCGTTGGCGGCATTTCCGGTCAGATCTGTTCTGACCGATGCAACAGGCGGTGGTGGTCATCTGTTCCGTCAGAGGTGGTCGGCCCGAGGCTGGGTGTCCGGAGCTCCGGATCTATGATCCAGTACTGGCTGCGAGTCGTGGAGACATAGTTGCTGGTGAAAACCGAGCCGACGGTGGGCGATGGCGGTGATCTACGTCGTTACCTTAATGAAGGCATCGTTATGTGACTTATGTCAACCCACTCGTACTGCTCTCGGGGACCCTAGGATCTGATCTTCCAGATCGGACGATGGCGGCACTGCGGTGGCGTTTCTCTCTTGGGAGAATTGTTTCTGGAGCAGTGCTGGTGGTCAGAGGCAGGAGGTGGTGCAGCTTCGTCTTGCACGGAGCTTCGATGGAGATGTCAAGTCATGCCTGGCCAACAGGTGCTACGCTTTGTCATGCCTGGTCGGCAGGTGCTACGCACGACAGATCTTCCAGAGATTTCAAGCTGTGTCGGCTGGTGGTACTTGGCGGCATGGTGTTGAGGTGTACCAGCCGCGACCGCAACATGCTGAGCAATTCGCGCGCAGGGTGGTGGTGCCGTTGGGCACCGTGGTGGCGTTGACGGCAGCTAGACCAGGCAAGGATGATGCGTTAGTACAGATCTGAAGATGGAGTGGTGGCAGTTGGCGGCAACGCATCTGAGAGCGCGCCGGACCGGTGTGTGCCCATACCCGGCAAGTGGCTTGGTTGGGGCCTCAGGTCTTAAATGTTAGGTAAGTCTCCGAGGTATGTCGTATTAGGCCTGGACTATCAGCATCCCTTTATCAGCTGGATAGGAGTAGCGACGGTTGTCGCATAGACGGTGGCTTCAGACTTATTGTTGTATTTCTTTATAAGATCTTTGATGAATAATTAATAAATGGCTGCATGCATCGTCCAGATGGAGAGGCCGGGGATGATCCTCCTTCCCTAAAAAAAATTATCGTTGCTATTACATAACAATGGCGGCGCCCACGGGCATCATGACCTTATTGAGGGTTAGGATCCTCTGCAGTACTGTACGGTGTTGTACAGTCACTACCATGTGGGACCTGACCCCCACGTGTCATCCACACTACAGCACCATACGGTACCGCAGAGAATCTCAACCCCTTTGTTGAGGGTGTTGGAGGTTCTTCCTTTTTCATGTTATTTTTTAACTGATTGTCTTGTTAGCTTAATTCCTCTTGATGTTGCAGAAGCAGGACATAAACCTCGATTCTTCTGGATGCGACTTGACGCTCTTATATAGTTTCCGTGTTTTGGTTCTATACGAACTTATAGAAATGGATACCTAAAACCTATGCCATCAGAGTTCACAGCTATGAAAGGCTCTACATATTTCACATCCTCTTCAAGTTACACAAACATGAAAGAATCTCTGGGTTGCCCGTTTTGTTCTTGAGAACCTGTATCCAATGGGGGGCGACGTGTCTGTGGACAATTGCGCCCAAGTGACGGATTACTTTCTAGACAGCGTGCAACCACTCCGACAACGGTCTATGGCGTGGGTGACAACAGCACCGACATGGACACCTCTGCTGCCTTCTCGACCAACACATGTTCAGCATCTCGTTATTTGTGTTTCATGTTTGCTTTGCTTTATGCAAACATGGCAAAAATGCTTCTAAAATTTGCGACCAAGATTGAACCAGAAAAGTAATTATAGAAAATATGCATGGTTCGTGATCAATGGCAGAATAGACATGCAAGTTTGCACCAAGTAATAACCTATAGTATTCTGAACGACTTCTGTTGGCAGCTGATCTTTGTTGTAGTCTTACTTATCCAAGCACATGCTATCATTTGGTTTCAATAAATAAAAACGGCAATTTTATCCACTACAAAATGAGTTTTCATGCGAATATTGACTCAGTGGTGTCTGAATTTGTGTAAGATATCTTCAAAACCAAAATAAAAAATGCACGTTAAAACAATATGTAATACTCCGTCCGATCCATATTAATTGTCACTGCTTTAGTACAACTTTAGTAGGGACTATTACAAGTTTACAACTAAGTGTTTCATCTTATCTTCTGTCACATAATATCTTAGGTCAATAATGACAAAATGAAATGCATTGACTCTCATTAAAATGGTCATATTACATTTTAACAACACGTTCACTTTGTTCGCTGGCAGAGACCTATAACTTAAAGTTAGATTCTGGAAAAAATAAAAAATAAAAGCCTAAAGTTATATTATGAGTGTGAAAGTGAAGCAACCGATACCAACTCAACACTCAAATCACATGGTGGCTATTTCCTCGCATGCATGTAATTATAAGACACTTCCCGAAATATCACTATGGCATATATGAAGCTCCAACAGATCAACTTTACTTCACAGCCGGAAACGACGGGACAGTGACACACGTCGAGCCTATATAGTTAGCCACGATCCAAGAGTTGAATAAAACTCACCATTGACTAGAGGGAGTATATCCATGGAGGCGACCCTGGTAGAAATGGTACACACCCTTGCCGCCATCCTTATTCTCTGGCTGATCTCGAGGTCCCTGTGGCATCTGGTATGGAGGCCGTACGCCGTCGCCGGCTGGTTTGAACGGCAGGGGATACGAGGGCCACCTTACAGATTCGTCCTTGGGTCCTTGTGGGAGATGAAACAGATGTTGGTTGCCGAGAGGACAAAGGCGCCTCTGGATATCGGCAGCCACGACTACACCTCCCGCGTCAATCCTTTCTTTCACAAATGGGCCGCCGATTATGGTAAATGCATGAAATGTTTCTCACTTTTTATCATCTCAAAGACTGGTTGTTCATCATATAGTACTAGTATCATTTAATTAAGCCCTCATATAAAGGTGTGGGTATCTACTTAGGGAAAACATTTCTGTATTGGTTGGGACCAACACCGACAATATATTCTACCGACTTGGAGCTAGTCAAGCAAGTACTGGAAGACAAGACAGAGTTGTTCCAAAAGGACTACCTGAATCCAATCTTGGAACGCATCTTCGGCAAAGGACTTGTGACCACAAACGGCGATGACTGGAAACGGCACCGCAGAGTCGTATACCCGATCTTCAACCACGAGAGCCTCAAGGTTGTTGCCTAGTACTACAACGAATGAACGTAGTACCAAGTTTATTTTAGCCGTCTGTTTTGTTGGACTAAATAGCCTACTTTTGGTGGTTTATCCTATGCGTAGTCTGTGTCAGCTATGACAAGGGAAGGCACGCAAAAGATGATTGCGCAATGGTGCAACCAAATAGAAAAGGGTGACGGCCACCAAGCCGAGATAGACATGAGGTGCTACGCTGAAGAGTTGACTTTAGGAGTCATTGAACAGGTGATCTTCGGCCAAAACAGCAAAGAATCCCGGGAGGTGTTTGTCGCGGGCAAGGAGGGCCAGAAGCTCGCGGTATATGCGTTTGCGGATCCTCAAATACCCGGATTTAGGTATAATATTTGTAGATTTATATAGTCGAGATGCTAGATTTAGCAAAACCACACATTAATAAGCATTGGACTGGCAGCCATATAACACTATATATCTTGCTAAATTTTGTTTTTATATACAGATACCTGCCCACACCCCGTAACATTAGGGCATGGAAACTTGACAAGTCGGCGACGAGCAATATAACACAGCTCATAAAGGAGCGGCTTGCCAGTGGTGTCGGCGGAGACGACCTACTCGGGTTGATGCTGCAGGCGTACAAGTTAAAAGAAGTTGAATCATTGAGCTACGATGAGATGATCGGTGAGTGCAAGACCATCTTCGCCGCTGGGCAGGACTCAGGTGCAACCCTCCTCACCTGGGCGATGTTCTTGCTCAGCATCTACCCAGAATGGCAAGAGAAGCTCAGGAAAGAAGTGCTGAGAGAATGCAGGGATGATGATGGCGACGCCCCCAATAGCAATAGCATCCAAGTCCTTGGCTAACTGAAGCTAGTATGTTCATATAAGACATAATACTTTGACTCATGTCTTATAAATTCTCTGATATCTTGGTGCATATATGTCAATGCAGCTTAGCATGTTCCTTCTTGAGACACTGAGGCTCTACAGTCCTGTGCCGTTCTTGCTGAGGAAGACCGCGTCTGACACAACATTAGCAAACATCAAATTTCGAAAAGGAACCATGATAACAATTCCGATCATGATGTTGCACCGGAGCAAGGAGATTTGGGGCCTCGATGCCGACGAGTTCAACCCCATGAGGTTTGAGAAAGGCGTCTTGGGGGCTACCAACAACACATATGCAATGTTGGCCTTCTCATGCGGGCCACGTGCGTGCCCTGGGAGGAACTATTCCATGATCGAGGTGCAGACCGTGATGACGTTGATCCTGAGAAGATTCTCCTTCTCCCTCTCTTCCCAGTATGTTCACATGCCCAGGAACCTCATCACACTGGCACCTAGGTATGGGCTTCCCCTAATCGTGAGGAATTTGCTGGATGGACAAAAAAGTGACATTTAATATCTTAGTTTGTGTCATTTGTAAGAAATAATATCTATGTTCTGCCTAGAAAAGAGGCAAGATGGATGTGTGGTGTGTGATGTGGTTTATGAACCTGTGATTTGAGAACCAGCGAAAAAAAATTGTGATATGAGAAGATGGCACATAAGTGAATAAACTCGGTTCTTGGTTGTGTATGTAGTTCTATACTTATATGTCTAGGTTCCGTTCTACATACTACGGTTGAAAATACAAGGTTTAGGGTTTTGCGTGGGTGGTTGAGATCCAGCCTCACGTCTTAATATATAGATGATTACAATTACAATTACATACGTATACAAATACGTGTATAAGGACAATATACTAGACCCTATTTTACATGCCCACTCAATCTGAACTACATACAAGATTCAGATTGGTTCTAAAACGGTCTAGCATCTGTCTAGTAGCGGGTTTAGTAAATACATCCACTAACTGACTGTAGAAATAAACCTGACTTCCAGTTCACAAGTAGCTACTCGTTCTCTCACAAAGTGGAAATCAATCTCAATGTGTTTAGTCCGAGCACGAAACACTGGATTCGCCGTCAGGTAAGTTGCCCCTAAGTTATCACACCACAATATAGGAGTGCGCTGCCGTGGGACTCCAAGTTCTGTGAGAACTGAGTCTATCCAAATGGCTTCAGCCGCGCCATTAGCCAATGCCTTATACTCTACCTCGGTGCTTGATGTCGAAACTGTGGGTTGCTTCTTCGAGCTCCAAGATACAAGGTTAGGTCCAACAAATATAGCAAAACCACCAGTGGAGCGCCTATCATCAACACAGCCTGCCCAGTCTGCATCGGTGAATATACTCACTCCAGTAAATCTGGACTTACGAATCCGTAGTCCCATGTCTAGCGTACCTTTGACATATCTCAGAATACGCTTGACTGCTTCCCAATGATCCTCCATTGGCTGAGACAGGAACTGACACACTTGGTTCACTGCGAAGGATATATCAGGACGAGTGAGGGTCCAATACTGAAGTGCCCCAACCACAGTGCGATACCGAAAGGAGTCATCTCTACCCAGTAGTGCACCACTATGACGTGAGAGACTCTCGGATGTAGCAAGCGGAGTGGAAGTGTCCTTGCAGTTCTCCATGTTGACGCGATGAAGAAGATCCAACGCATACTTTTTCTGCGTCAAGGCCATGCCCCCTGAATGAAAGGACGCTTCCAAACCAAGAAAGTACTCGAGGCGATCCAAATCTTTGATGTGAAAGCTAGCAGACAACGACTGCACAAGACGATCCACCACGGCGGGGGTAGAGCCAGCAATCACAATATCATCAACGTACACCAGCATGTATATCTGTATAGTACGCTGAGAGAAGATGAACAGAGATGCATCTGATCTGGAAGCAACAAACTGAGCTGCGAAAAGCGCTGACTCAAACGAGCATACCAGGCACGGGGCGACTGCTTGAGACCATAAATAGACCGCTGAAGTTTGCAGACATGAGAGGGATAAGTGGCATCCTTGAACCCAGGTGGCTGCTGCATGTACACATCTTCGGCCAAGAACCCATGTAAAAAGGCATTGCTCACATCAATCTGTCAGAGGCTCCAGCCATGAGACACGGCAAGAGACAAAACCAAGCGAACCGTGGCAGGCTTCACCACCGGGCTAAAAGTATCTACGTAGTCAATCCCGTGCTATTGAGTGAAACCACGAGCAACAAGACGAGCTCTGATACCAAGTTGAAAATACAAGGTTTAGGGTTTTGCGTGGGTCGTTGACATCCAGCCTCACGTCTCAATATATAGATGATCACAATTACATACGTATACAAATATGTGTACAAGGACAATATACTAGACCCTACTTTACAACTACAACATCTTGTCTCATGGTGTCCTTCGAATTCATGGGTAGTTGGTATTTTTAGAAAGAGATGTATTTTTTCTATAACCTCCTACAATGTAATTTGTTATACTGATATGGAGGTAGTCCAACAAGTGGTTAAAGACTTAGCAGACTTGTTCCAAAGGACCACCTGAATCCAATCACGGATCGCATCTTAGAAAACGTAATTGTACTCTCAAACAGATGATTTGAAGTGGCATTGCAAAGTCATATACCTGATCTTCAACAAGGAGAGTCTCAATTGAGGGTCTTTCATTTTTGAAGATGAGAAGATTTTTGGTCATCAAGATGCCCAAACTGCTAACAACAGAATTTCCATTGCAAAAAGACTTCGAAGAGCAGACTTGAGTTGTGAATTTCATCCAAATGGGAGATACATCTATGTCTCGACAGGCAGATTGACATCCAAACACTGTTCTACAAAAGGACAGTTCCGGCTAAATGGATCTTTGGTGTTTTCCTGGCAGACCACACAACTGTAACTTGGGACTTGGGAAAAGGTTTCGGGTTCATGAACCAATAACCAGAAAAGAAAAAGAAGTATGCTTTAGTTGACAAAGACCATTCGATAGCCTATTAAAATGCACAAGAGCTTGCTAGAATCCCATGATTTGCTTGTAAAATTTCACGGAGCGGAAGGTGTTTCATTGCCAAATGCAGGACAAAGAGGACATCTGAATCAGATACATTGGCCTCTCATACGGTAAATGAATTTAGTTTATTATTATTTTCAAATATTAAATCTTGTTTTAGAAGGTGCTTCATTGTCAAATGCAAGACAAAGAGGACATCAGAATCACATACATTGACCATGGAAGCCATTTTCTTGGTACGACAACTTATGGAGAGATACGGGAGCAAAAGAAGGACTTGCATATTGTCGTGGTTTTGTCACGGCAGATGTCCTCGTGCACGGACTTAGTCGCGAGGCCAACGCATCTATGTGGTAGCTTGAGAGGGGTTGAGCAGAATCGAGAAACGCAACACAAGATAGGGATTTAGACAGCTTCGGGCCCCGGAAAACATCATCCGGTAACAACCCTACATGCTGTTTGAGGCTAGGTCTCATTATCATCATGAGGGAGTCGCCGTAAACCGGCTCTCCTCTTTGTGTCTAGCCCTAAGATTGTTTCTTCTTGCTTGTAGCTTGTCCCTCTTTGGGGAGCCCCGCCCCTCCTTATATATGTTGAAGGGGCGGTTTACATGACTAGTCCTAGTTGAATTAGGATTACTCTATTACAAGTGGAGTCCTAGTCTTGCTTCCTTTGTAGGAGAATAGTCCTTATGCTTTCCTCATAAACCGGCCCACCATTAAACGTGAACCGGCCTTCTGGGCCATGGGCCTCGTCATCCATCTGACCCGCCCGCCGGGTTACGAATGAACCGCTAAGACCGGGCGGGTATCCTCGTGAACCGCCAAGCTCCGGGCGGGTTACCAGTGAGTCGTCCAGTCCGGCCGGGTTAAACTTCCTGCCGGTTTACACCGCGGGGTATATCCCCGACATTAGCCCCTAGTTTAATTTGGATTTATCCATGTTAAACTGATCCTGTAAAATAAACACAAGAACAAACTTGATAGGTTGTGCTCCGGGTTAAGAATTCTTGTAAACCGACACCTGATTATCCTTAAGTCCTTGTCATTTCCTCCTTCTAGAAAATCCAAGTCAATAAGCCAGCGTCATACTCAATTTGCTGACATTGGTTTCTCATAGAAAAATATTGTGAAGAATAATCCACTTGAGTCGGCTTCCAAAGCGCCGGTTTAAGAAATATTGGTCTTGAAATATTCATCTAATATTCAGCCGGTTTGAAGATGTAAAAACTTGCCGGTTTAACATTACCATAATGGCCGGGTTATAAAAACTGATGATCCCGGATTATGACCGTTTATAGACGCCGGGTTATGATTGTTGCCAACACCGGATCACACAATTAATCTTCCTGATTTGCCAAAACTGAGAATTAGAAGATGTTACTCCTTTATATGCATATTACCTGTAGCCCCCAAGTATTAAGAGGAGAACATAATGATAGCTTAAGACTTGTGTCAATATAAATGTTGCAACCTTGAAGAAATCCAGATTGTTCATCTCAGTTACTAGTCACAACTGAATATTCCACATATGTAGCCCCCAAGTGCCGGCTTGTTATGCTTGCAGCAACCTGGGACTTGTAATTGCCTTATACTCATAAAAACTTCAACCAATGTAGCTCCCAAGGGCCGGGTCATTATGCAATAATGAGAATAGACTTGGTAAGTATAATCATGTAGATTTGAGCAATGATGTGTAGCCCCCAAGGGCCGGCTTAGTAAGATAATACTGAGCTGGGACTTGATATATATTTCAATGAAAATAACATCATATGATGTAACCCCCATCATGGGACTTGAATCCACGTCCACAAGGTTAGGAGCCTTGTGCTTTACCAACTGAGCAGTAGACCCTTCAATATAATGAACAAAAAGGTTTGTACCTTGAATTGTTGACGGGAGCAATTGGTAGCCCCCAAGGGCCGGCTCATTATAATGTGATGAGTCGGGTCTTCAATAAGATGAGCAAAAAATGACTTTGCATTAGCCCCCAAGTGTCATGGTGCATGCTTGCAGCGACATGAGACTTGCATATTTGATGTAATCTCAACTTAAATAATGTAGCCCCCAAGTGCCGGGTCGTAAGCCTGCAGCGACTTGGGACTACTTCCTCCATTGTAGAATAAATCATATCCATTGATAAAATAATAACCATTGCGCCAAAAGCGACTTTGAAAACCTCAATCATAATATTGGTTATTGATAACCATAATAAAAATCCAGCCATGTTGGCTATTTGAATAATATAATCCGATGATTTATAAGCGCATGATTTCAATGGCGCAATCCAAATATATACTGGCGACTTATAGTCCAAAGCCAGGCCGGTTTAATAAACACCGGACAATTTCTCATCATATACTGGCGACTTATCGTCTTAAAGCCAGGCCGGTTTAATAAACGCCGGTGATTTATAATCATGCTTTATTCAACTTGTTTCTGCATACAACAAGTTTAAGATGTCCTGGCGGTTTACCGCCGGACGGGTCATAATGCCCAACATATAACCCAGGTTTATAACCAAGGCTGCACTTAAGAATAATCAAATATGAAATATATCATACCTGTGACATTGAATCACATCATTGGTTTACCAACTTTTTGTAGTAGAGGTAATAACCCAAATTTTGAGTACTGATAACTCCTTCCATATTGTGCCGGTTTATGAAAAACCGTACCGGGTTGTGATAAACACCGGATTAACCATATATAATACTGGCGACTTATAGTCGAAACCAGACCGGGTTAATAATCGCCGGACCATAATTAGTCATGTACTGACAACTTGCAGTTGAAAGTCAAGCCGGGTTAATGAACAACAGTTTACTCCATAATAAGATGGTAACATAAAATCAAACCGGGCAGATAGTCTCCGGATTAAGATTTGACCGTGTTCCGCCAATTTGTAATTGACAGTCAAACCGGATTAACAATGTCGGTTTAAAAAAAACGCAACAAAAATAATAGTCATTTAAGAAAAAGACTGAAGCAAAAGGCAATGATAAAACCGTTTGCAAGAAAAATGCTTTATTGAGCTGATCAGATGGTGTTACCATGGTCAGACAGGACCAAGCCCCCAATAGGTGTGGCGATGGTTCAAGTCAGCCAGGTCCCCAAATGAAACCGTGGCATTTATGCCGATCAAAAGGCATGGCAATGGTTCGGGTTCGACCAAGCCCCCAAGTGATTTTGTGGCCTTAGGCCGATCAAGAGGCGTGACTGGTTCAGACTTGACCATGTCCCCAAGTGATCTGGTGGCTTTCGCCTATCAAAAGGTGTTGCATTGGTTCGTACGCGACCAAGCCCCCAAGTGATATTGTGGCATTGCGCCGATCAAGAGGTGTGACTATGGTTTAGACATGACCAAGCCCCCAATTGATCGATAACATGATAAGCCAATAAGGCATGATACCCATGTTTGAACCGCGCATCATGGCAGCAGGTCCTCTTTGTCACCCTTTAACTTTTTGCAAGAGATAAATCCTTCTTGAGCCGGACGTTAAACCGGATATTGAGAGCTTCAAAGCTTTGTGGGAGACATCTTTCCCTTGAACCGGATTTTAAACCGGAATCTTCATTTTCAGCCGAAAATTTTCTGACGGCCTTTAAACTCGAACTTGTGAGAAGTTAATTCCTTTTTGAACCAGAAATTCTTAAACCGGATTTGAGAGCTTCAGTGAGACTGGCTTCCCTTGAGCCGGATTTTAAACCGGAATCTTTTCTGATGACCCGGAACTTCTTCATTGAGCCGGGATTTTGTAATTGTCATATACTTTCTAAGCCGGAAATTTTCTGACGGCCTTCAAATAACAGTAGCCTCCGGGACCGGGTTATCTTTCCCTCCATTGTCCTGGGGTTTTTAAATTTGCTGAAACTGGCAAGACTTGTTGCGTCATATCATCGTAGCCCCCGAGTCTCAAGGTGACTCGAAGAGTTGGCTTGAGATTCTCCATATTTGACCGTCATATAAACCGGCATAACTTGTATATCATTGGTGTTGATAGCATGATGTGAATCCACAGAAGGTTGAGGTGACCGCGGCGGGTTATAAATGATCCCGTATGAGCCGTGTCAGCAACTCGGCCAATGGTTCCTTCCAACTGGTGATTTGAAGTTAACCAAACTGTAATGGCGGTGACATGTGTGAACCATCCAGTGCAGACGGCGGCTGATAATACATGATAATTTGCCTCCAATTTGTTGGAAGAAAACCGGGCTTCCCAAGCAGTGACGTGCTCATACTCAATAAACAGCTCATGCAGACAGGTGCGGCCCGATGTGTTGATGGAGACCAGGCTGCGAGAGTCGGACGGTAAAGACGACCGCAATATCTGAGGCAGCACAGACAGATGAACCGGCCGTGGCGTTGTAAGCCGGTGTGGACAGGAGAATTGGCCGCGGCGTTTGTAAGCCCGACTCTTGCAGTGAACAAATGTCCTGCATAAACAATATTGCAGACCAAGGCAAAGATAAATTATTCTTTGTCAAAAACAATACATGCTAATAAAATAAACTTAGATAGATATCACCTGGTATGCTTCGTCAAAAATTACCAGCCATAGGGTTGCATCAATGATGACAGAGGTGGCGGCCTCGGTGAAGCTCAATTTAACCACGGGCGAGCCGGCCGCGGCGCTGTAAGCCAGCGCAGACAGGCGAGTCAATCATAGGCACAATAAGCCGTTCGGACGGGCGAGTCAATTCCAGACATAGTATATATAGATGACACAACCATCGTCTTTGCCATCAACAATTGTCCCGCGTACAAAAAATACAGCATGGCGGAGCAGTATTGCTCGAATGATTTAATATATACTTAAAAATAGATAAAATGAATAGCACCTGGTATTTATATCAGATGAACGCAGACGCACGCCTATGTAGTGCCAGCACCATTCGTTTGTTTTTTCCCACTTTTGTTTTTGAGTAACGATCGCTTTTGAATGCCTTGTTATCCATGCGGATGTGCCTGACACACATGAAGTGTTCGTTACCACTTGATGCATGTGAACAGTGTTGCTATCACCACTGTTGAATAATGTTTTCTCGGGCAGTGTATCAAACTGGTCATGAGAATCGTTTGTCCGGGCACAGGGATTTAAAAATAGATTCAGTATTAGCATCATCCACGCCCATAATTCCTGCTGTTCCCCTTGCTCCTCTGCCGCACGGGAGTTGACCGTGGCCTCCAAATCTGGCGATAGGGGAAGAGACTCATCGGGCATGAAAAATCCATCAGCGAAAGTGAGGGCAGCTCGGCAGTGCAGCAATCCAGCGGAGGTGGAGAACAACGCCGGCTCAGCAGGGAAACAGCGGGTCACGGCCTCGGACGGCTTAATGCAGGGAAGCTCCAAGGAAAGGGAGGGTCACAACAGTGGAACAAGGCAGCTCGAGGCCGCAAGAAACGGCGGCTGACCCGGCCAAACGGGCTACAGCAGACGTAGCAAACCGCGGCTGAAGCGGAACGGCCAGCCACGACAGAGGGTGAGGCTTCGGCAGTGGCTCGGTGTTGACCCGCCATCGCGGAGGTGGCTCGGCCACGGAGGCGCCGGCTTGCAGGCAACCGCGAGAGCTCGCGGCGACAGCAGGTCATGGCGATGACTCGGGGTTAAACCTGTTGCAGCTCGGTGACGGCGGCTCAGAGGCGGAAGTGACTCAACGATGGCAACAGGTGGCACATCGGCGGGTTGAAGTAACGGAGACCGCGACGGTGGGAGCGAGGCGATGGCTCCGCCATGATTCAGGCAACGACGGTTTGGCATCCGGCGGCAGCTTTACGAGGTCCGGGCGGCCTGGAACGGACACGAAGCAGTCAAGGCAGGTTTTCCTCCTCCGAGTCGTGGTAGTTTTCGACGAATCTATCCCTGTTGACTCAGAGTGAGGCCGAGGTGGCGACGGCAGGAGCCGGCCGACTCGAAGGCGGACCCGCCGAAAGGAAGCGGAACCACGGCGGTTTGCGCGCTGCGGGCGATTTGGAGGACAGGGCGGTTTTGACGACGAGTTGAACTCTGAAGAAGATCCACGCCCATTAACCTTCTCCTAATCGTCGTTTTTGTGTGGCGCTGGAGATTGAACCTGTTGATCTGTCAGTCCGATCTGGTGTTGTAGTCTTTTTCCCAAATATGCATGCTCACGTGAAGCAGTTTCAACAAATATTATTTCTTATCTGGACAGATTTGCCTCCTCAAACTCTGAGCTTTAATCATGAATAGTACGCAAGTACTTGATGGAGCAGCAACGAAGTAGTAGTATTGCCTTCTCACGCCCACGTTGATAAGGATTTATCTGACCCGGCATACTGTAGCTACAGAAAAACTCCTGTCGGCCTCAGCGGTACGCGTTTGTAATAGTAAAACTTGGTCTTGTATTCGGATTCGACGGATCGCGTTGCATCGGTGACGCACCAGAAAACCCTATTTTTTTCTTCTTTCAACGCAAATCTCATAGATTGCAAGTGCAGACCTTTCCAATCCGGTTCTTCTTGATCCAGATTTCACGAACTTCTGGAAACCCTGGGAAAGATTCCTCCAAGAACTCAACACCACCGTGCGCAGGCCCCACGGTGGGCGCCAACTGTCGTGGTTTTGTCACGGCAGATGTCCTCGTGCACGGACTTAGTCGCGAGGCCAACACATCTATGTGGTAGCTTGAGAGGGGTTGAGCGGAATCGAGAAACGCAACACAAGACAGGGATTTAGACAGCTTCGGGCCCCGGGAAACATCATCCGGTAACAACCCTACATGCTGTTTGAGGCTAGGTCTCATTATCATCATGAGGGAGTCGCCGTAAACCGGCTCTCCTCTTTGTGTCTAGCCCTAAGATTGTTTCTTCTTGCTTGTAGCTTGTCCCTCTTTCACTAGTGCAGAACCGGGCATTAGCACCGGTTCGTAAGGCTCTATAGTGCCGGTTACATAATCGGCACTAATTTGTGGTCACTAAAGGCTCCCCCCTTTAGTACCGGTTCAGCACGAACCGGTGCTAAAGGGAAACCACGTGGCACGAGCCAGCTCCGGGGACCTGGAGCCCTTTAGTACCGGTTGGTAAGACCAACCGGTACTATAAGGTTTGGGGGGTTTTTAGTTTTATGATTTCTTTTTCATTTAATTTTGTGTTTCCATTTTAATTCTTTTTCGTTTGCTGGTATTTTACGATACTACACATTGTACACGTT
>NC_041389.1:530693334-530698662 GCF_002162155.2 Triticum dicoccoides | reverse complement strand
TAGAACCAATCATGCATATATATATCACATCAATGTCTCACAAATTAAACCGCATATTAATTAATTCACACATACACACATGTATAGCTATATACAATTTCTCCTACATATGAATGTTGCCTTCGGAGCCAGTGGCATTAGCCTAATTGGTGCCTTCGGAGCACGATGACAATTGAAAGTGGTTTTCATGGGGGCGGTAGCGGGTAATAGAATTCTCCATTCGGATTTATGACCTGGTCGAGCAAAAATCCCGCTATTTCCTCTTGAAGTGCTTCTACGCGCTCCGTTTCTATGAGCTTCTCCCACACCTCTTTGAACTGTTAAGAAGAAGATCAATATGCATGTGTATTAGTTGTGTGACTAGCTAGATATCGATAATGGTGTAAAAATTGTGAATAGTGTTCTGACAAGCGTACCCATTGCTGTCTTTGAGATCTGCTCCTGTCGGACGCCATCATGCGAATGTTCTCGCAAACGCAGAATGCACACAGATCAGTCCCCTGCGCCTGCTTCAGGGCCTTTACGAGAATGGAATTTGATCAGATAAAAATTAATCAAGCATGATAATTAAAGAGATGGCAGCTAGCTAGCTAGTACTACTTAATTACTTACCTTGGGTCGAAACCATTGAAGCTTTTGTTTCCATTCGCCGGGCCTGACGCTGATGAATCTTGCCCAAGCCCTGCCCGCCGACAAAGAAAATGAATAAAGGGGTTATTAAATAGTTCATATCATGAAATGACGAACTAAATAGGCCGAGATATATAGTTAATAATGATTTAAATTACCTGTTGACTATCCCATACAAGATGTTAAAGTCAGTGTTTTTTGAGACTAGTGAGTCCAGTACTTTAACTGTTCCGGCGTCAATTTTAATGATACACAAGACCCAGTGAAATCTGCATGCACACACGTTTACATGTCTTAATTAAGCGGGCATATGTAAGCAAAAACATGTAGCTAGCTAGTAGGCAAAAACAGAGAATTTGTAGTACAAGACAGTATGACTCACTGGAAGTGGTAAGGAAGTAGTATATCTTCATTGTATTTGAGGCGCTTCAAGAACTCTAGCATGCTGTCCTCTACTTCCTTTGCAAGACGTTCATTTATCTTCCATGTGTATTCATTAACGGTGTTTGGGTCAATGAACCCAATGCCATAGCGTCCACCTTTTCTCATTTCATATATCTTCATCCTGCATAATACCACAGAAAAGAATATAGAGTGAGGATAATTACAGGTAATGATTGATCTCAAAAGGATCACTACAGCTAGCTTGAGACTTAAATTATAGAAAGAAATCACTTACAGACAATAGCAACTGACGATAGATTTGTCGAGTGCGTCTTGATTGTATAACTGAAACAGTTCTGAATACTCAACGGACCCAGCTTTCTCATGGTAGTAATGGTCCTGCTTGACATTCACCATGAGGGACAATCGATCTGAAATCTTGGTAATGTTCATGTACCATTGATGCAATTCATACATTCTCGTTGGGAGGTTCTTGACCTTGTCTGGCGCGACCAAAGGTTGGCCCCGGACATATTTCCGTTTTACTTCATCCTCTCTAAGCAAAGGCATGGGCTCGATCTCGAGGAGTTGTCCAACAGTGATGTTGAGAACTTCAGCCTGCATTATATGCTCCTCCGTTATTACCACATTGCCCACCTCGGGAACATGCACTGTTTGCCCACAATAATATTGGGGGCGCGTACTGTCACCAATTGTTGGCACAACAAGCGAGGGGATCGATTGCGCCGCCTGTTCTCCCAGCTGGGGAATGTTTTTCCCGCATTTTTTGGCAGCTGCTTCTTGTTTGCTCGATCCCGATGTAGACGTGCTCGCCTCCCTTTGTAGACGTGCTCGATTTAACTTCCTGATGTGGCGCTCATAGTCTGTGTCAACAGGCTTGGAAGCTGGTGGTTGAGCCATACGAATGAAGTGGTCAATCGTTTCCTCAGGCACTTTCTCCCTTGGCGGCGGTGGCGATTTCGATGCAAAATGGGCTTCCACCTCGGCCTTCGATATGGCTGTGATTTCCTCCTCGGACCTGTCATAAGACCTCTGCGGAAGAGGCTTGAGGCTTGGACCATATTTATATCGCTTGCCTCCGCCTGTACTTCCTGTACTACCTCGACTCGTACCGCTACGCACCATAGTTGCGGGGTGTCTCTTCTGCGATTGCTGAGGCGGCGGAGACGGCTGACGGGACTGAGTTGGACGAGGAGGAGTGGCCTGAGGTTGTGCCGGACTTGGAGGAGGAGTGGACGTCTGACGCTGTGGCGGACTTGGAGGAGGAGGATTGTCCTGACACTTTGCCGGACTTGGAGGAGGAGGATTGTCCTGACACTTTGCCGGACTTGGAGGAGCGGGAGTCTGCTAACTCGGTGGCGGACTTCGACGAGGACTCGGGTGACGCGGTGTCGGTGGCCTTGGAAAGATGATGCAATCCTTTTTTCCATAGGATGATACGATGTTTGGCCTCTTCGAGAAAGCGCTCGCCGTCACCTCCAGCAATGTCAAGCTGTAGCCCCGAATATGGTGGGTCCACCACCTCATCAACCACGACACGAGCATAGCCCGCTGGAATCGCGTTGCAATGGAAGGTTGCCTCGGGGGGATTTGTGAAAGCACAGCCGTCCGCCACCTTCATGGATATGTTCTTCATTTTGACATGTAGCTCGCAGTTAGTGTTCTCCGTGATGTCATCCACGGGGTATCTACCCAGCATTGCGTCGTCCGGGACGGAACCCACGCTGCTTCTCGGCATGGATGGGCCAGTGCTATCCAATGCTGGATCATCCGCTAGCTGCTGCAGCTGTTGAGACCCCCTTTGATGGGTAAGTGAGTCGATCTGCTCCTGTTGCCGCTGGAATTTGACTGCCAATTCCGCTTGACTTGCTTCTAGGCCTTGAAGGCATTCATAGTCCCGCTTCCTCTGCTCCTCCTCCATCTTCCTCTTCTTCTCCTCCGCAATCTTCTTTCTCGCACGGGTTCTGTAGTCGTTGTTCCAGTCTGAAAACCCCTCATACCACGGCATAGCGCCCTTGCCTCGTGTTCTTCCCGGGTGTTCAGGATTTCCCAGGGCACGCGTAAGCTCGTCGTTCTCTCTGTTGGGCTGGAACACCCCCGTTCGTGCCTCTTCTATTGCAACAAGTATCGCATCGTCGGCTCCCTTCAGACTTGCCCTCGTCGAAACATTGCCTGTCTCCCGGTCCAACTCCCCCCCCATGCGCATAGAACCAAGTCCTGACCCTGGGGGGCCAGCTCTTAGTAGCCGGAGTGACACCTGCATCCTCCATCTCTTTCTCAGACTTATCCCACTTAGGCATTGCCACCGCATAACCACCTGGCCCCAGCTTATGGAATTTATCCTTTTTTCGGCATTCTTCTTGTTTATTCTCGACCGTTCCTTAGCTAATTCTGAATCCTTGAATTTCACGAAATCGTCCCAATGATCACGTTGGTTCTCCAGTGTTCCCTTGAATACTGGAGTCTTCCTTCCTCCGTTGACGTACTTGTTCCATTCACCATTCTTGTAGTTCTTGAATGCAGTCGCCATCATCCTAAGAGCAGCCTCTTTGACTTTCTGCACATCTGCTTCTGTGAAATGATCTGGTAGGGTGAAATGTTCCATGAGAGTATCCCAAAGCAGATCTTTTTGATTCTTGTCGACATAAGTAACATCTGTACGTGGCTTTGCTGGCGCTCTCCATTCTTGAAGTTTGATCGGGAGTTGGTCCTTCACAAGAACTCCGCACTGACGAACGAACTTGTCTGCAATCTTCTTAGCCGCTAATGGTTTGCCAGTAGGGCCGCATGCCTCGATATTGTACTTTACACCCGGCTTCAACTTTTTGTTCGGGCCTTGTTTCGTCCTTTTGCCTGAAGATTTGCTCGATCCGGATGGCTGAAAGAACAAAGATTGATTCGTTAATATATATTCAAGTCATTTAAAACATTTGATGATCACCAGATGCCTGCTTATATAAATATATATACCTCGTCGGTGTTTGTTGTTTCAGGATGAACATGTTCTTCGTCATCGTCACAATCATAGTTCATGACTTCGTCGCGATCGAATATCATATCACCCTCTCCGGTGTTGTTTAGAAATTCGGAGCTGTCATAATCCTCTTCATTCTGATTATCATCTGCCCCGCGTATCATATCGAACATGGTCTGTTCTCCCTCTCTGTCGGTATTGTCTACCATAGCTTTTGTTTAACTAATCCAAAAGAAATATAAAACAATTTAGTATTCAAATCTCGAATAATAGATATAATCTCGAATACATCGTCCAGAATAATAGATATAATCTCGAATACATCATCTCGAATGATATATAATATTGAATAGTACATCACTGGCTATTAGCTAATAAAGATCGAATACTACAGAAGAATCTAGGACACTCGCGGTTCCTCCGGCGCGGGCGGTGGACACCCAAAGAGAAGGAACCCTCATAGGATCATAGCTGAAGTGAGATCCCCGAAGATACTGCCACGTATTGAAGAACCTGCCGCCCTCTAACGCAACCATGTAGTGATGGACGTGCTCGTCCTCCTCCCTGACACGGCGACGTACCACCTCCGGCGGGGCCGGGTCCCTCCGCACCGAAACTGGCCCACGCGAACGCCACCAAACGAGATCAGGGTCGACGACGGGACCCGCGGCCGGGTTCCTCGTCAAGCGGCGCGCCCCTCCAAGCAGCACCTCCCAGTGCCAGTCCCAGTGACATGGGTCGGCTGGACGTCGTCGCGGACGGGTTGACGGCGAGGATGCGGGCCGGGCATCGTCGAGAACAAATACTAGCTATATGCCCGCAAAAAGTAACATTTTTTTTATGATTGGATTTTGATAACTAAAATTTCTAACATTTCTATATAACTAACATTTCTATAACATTTCTAACAATGCTATATATAACTAACATTTCTATAACATTTCTAATATTTCTATAACTAAAAAACAGAAAAAATTATAACATTCTATATATATAACTAACATTTTTATAACTATTTCTATAACTAAAAAACAGAAAAATTTCTAACAATTCTAACTTTTTTATAACTATTTCTATAACTAAAAAACAGAAAAATTTCTAACAATTTCTAACATTTCTAACAATTCTAACATTTCTAACTATTTCTAAAAAACAGAAAAATGTCTAACAATTTCTTAAAAACAGAAAAATCTATAACTAAAAATGTATGTGTGTGTGTGTGCGCGCTCACCGGCCGGCGAGGCGAGAGGCGACGGGGGGCGCGCGGCGATGGGGACGGCGACGGGCGCGGCGACGACGGGGACGGGGACGTACGGGCC
>NC_041389.1:530671839-530692886 GCF_002162155.2 Triticum dicoccoides | reverse complement strand
GTGACGACGTGGCCGGGACGGGGCGGTGGTGACGACGGGGACGACGGGGACGGGACGACGGGGCGGCGACGACGGGGACGGGGCGGCGACGGGGGCGGCGACGGGTCAGGGCGGCGTCGAGGGATATGGAGACGGCGGGGGCGGCGGGCGACCGTGCAGAGGAGAAGAAGCAGAGGGAGAGATGAGAAACTGACGAAGTTTCGAAGTGTTTTGTTATATAGAAGGCACCTTTAGTATCGGTTGGAGCCACCAATCGGTACTAAAGGTCTGTTTTGGCCAGGCCAAGCGGTGGGAAGCGCACCCCCTTTAGTACCGGGTGGTGGCACAAGCCGGTACTAAAGCCCCCCCCCTTTAGTACCGGTTGGAGCCATGACCTGGTACTAAAGGGTGTGCGCTGCCAGGCGAGGGGCGCAGAAGTTTAGTCCCACCTCGCTAGTTTAGGAGCGCCAGGACCAGTTTATAAGCCCCGGCGCAGGCACTGCATTGAACTCCTCTTAATAGCAGGCCTTCTGGGCCTACCTCTCCTACTCTGCCTGTGGGCCTACTGGGCTTGCGGGCCTGCATCCTGGCCCAACTACAGGTTGAGATTCTAGTCGTATGCAGGCCGCTGTGGCGTAGTAGGCGGGCTTTTTTATTTTCTTATTTTTTTCATTTATTTATTTTTGAGTTTTTTTTGCTGTATTTAGAGTTTCTTTGTGAATATTTTTGCTTTAGGTACAAAAAATTACAAACTTTCTGTTAGTGCTGGTAGATTTCAAATTTGAATAGTTTAAATTTTGAATTATTTGAAATTTGTGTGAATCACTAGTTTGTGAATAACTTAACTTTGAAAAAAGTTTTCTCAGTGATTCTTTTTCCTTATGTTTAATATTAGTGTGTTTTATCATTATATTCAATTTAGTAATGCTTAGGTTATTTAAAAAATGAAATGCCTTTGTAACAGTTCAGTTTTCGTCGGAAACCCTGATACTTCGAAAGAGATTGTCCATTTTGTACACGAAGTGCATCCAGTTTTTGCCGTAACCCTCTCTACTTTCTTGCACATGCTATTTGTATGAAATTATGATATCATGCCAACTTTCAACCTTTTCTGAGTTCATTTGAATTGCTTTTCAATTTCAGGGTCATTTAGCTGGAAAAAAATCAGTAAATGCATGAAAAGAATTTGTTTGCACATAAAATTTCTTCGCGTTTCAAATGCCAAAACACATAACTACCCTAACTATTACAGACATTCCCTCCTGGGTGTGAAACACAGAAGAAAGTGATGATAGTGAAGCCGATCACATCCCAGATCTTTGGGTGTGAAACTTTTTCTTCGCGTGTGTCCCTTTGCGCCGTAACCATGGAAAATCTTCATCATTTAACGGGATGCTCGGGTCAATATTCACTGTGAATGGAGCAATTTCATCAAACTTTTCATAATCTTTTGACTTGTCTGTCTTGTCATCCACTCCCACGATGTTTCTCTTCCCAGAAAGAACTATGTGCCGCTTTGGCTCATCGTACGATGCATTTGCTTCCTTATCTTTTCTTTTTCTTGGCTTGGTAGACATGTCCTTCACATAGAAAACCCGTGCCACATCATTGGCTAGGACAAATGGTTCGTCTGCATACGCAAGATTGTTGAGATCCACTGTTGTCATTCCGTACTGCGGGTCTTCCGTTACCCCGCCTCGTGTCATATTGACCCATTTGCACCGAAACAAAGGGACCTTTAAACCACGTCGATAGTCAAATTCCCATATGTCCTGTATATAACCATAATATGTTTCCTTTCCCGTCTTGGTTTCTGCATCAAAGCGGACACCACTGTTTTGGTTGGTGCTCTTCTTATCTTGGGCGATCGTGTAAAATGTATTACCATTTATCTCGTACCCTTTGAAAGTCATTATATTCGAAGATGGTAACTGGGACAGCAAGTACAGGTCATCTTCAATAGAGGTGTCATGCATGGTACGTGTCTGCAACCAGTTGGCGAAACTCCTGGTTTGTTCACGTGTAATCCAGTCATCAGACCGCTCCGGGTGTTTGGAGCGTAGCAAATTCTTGTGTTCATCCATATACGGAGCCACCAAGGTGGAATTCTGTAGAACTGTGTAGTGTGCTTCAGTGAGAGAATGTCCGTCCATACATATTATTTGTTCCCCTCCTAGCGTGCCTTTTCCATCCAGTCTGCCCTTATGCCGCGATTCAGGAACACCAATCGGCTTAAGGTCAGGAATAAAGTCAATACAAAACTCAATGACCTGCTCATTTTGATGGCCCTTGGAGATGCTTCCTTCTGGCCTAGCACGGTTATGAACATATTTCTTTAAGACTCCCATGAACCTCTCAAAGGGGAACATATTGTGTAGAAATACAGGACCCAAAACGTTAATCTCTTCGCATAGGTGAACTAGGACGTGCGTCATGATGTTGAAGAAGGATGGTGGGAACACCAACTCGAAACTGACAAGATATTGCACCAAATCATTCTGTAACCTTGGTATGATTTCTGGATCGATTACCTTCTGAGAGATTGCATTGAGAAATGCACATAGCTTCACAATGGCTAATCGAACTTTTTCCGGTAGAAGCCCCCTCAATGCAACCGGAAGCAGTTGCGTTATAATCACGTGGCAGTCATGAGACTTTAGGTTCTGGAACTTTTTCTCTGCCATGTTTATTATTCCCTTTATATTCGACGAGAAGCCAGATGGTACCTTAATACTGAGCAGGCATTCAAAGAAGATTTCCTTCTCTTCTTTGGTAAGAGCGTAGCTTGCATGACCCTGATGTATGCCGTCTTCTCCGTGCATACGTTGCTGGTCTTCCCGTGCCTCAGGTGTATCTTTTGTCTTCCCATACACGCCCAAGAAGCCAAGCAGGGTCACGCAAAGATTCTTCGTCACGTGCATCACGTCGATTGCGGAGCGGACCTCTAGGTCTTTCCAATATGGCAGGTCCCAAAATATAGATTTCTTCTTCCACATGGGTGCGCGTCCGTCCGCGTCCTTCGGAACAGGTTGTCCGCCAGGACCCTTTCCAAATATCACCTTCAAATCCTTGACCATATCATGTACATCAGCACCAGTACGGTGGCGAGGCTTCGTCCGGTGATCCGCCTCACCTTTGAAATGCTTGCCTTTCTTTCTTACGGGATGCCTGCTCGAAAGAAATCGACGATGTCCCAGGTACACATTCTTATTACAACTATTCAAATATATACTGTCGGTATCATCCAAACAGTGCGTGCATCCGCGGTATCCCTTGTTTGTCTGTCCTGAAAGGTTACTGAGAGCAGGCCAATCATTGATGGTCACGAACAGCAACGCCTTGAGGTCAAATTCTTCCCCCATGTGCTCATCCCACGCACGTACACCTGTTCCATTCCACAGTTGTAAGAGTTCTTCAACTAATGGCCTTAGGTACACATCAATGTCGTTGCCGGGTTGCTTAGGGCCTTGGATGAGCACTGGCATCATAATGAACTTCCGCTTCATGCACAACCAAGGAGGAAGGTTATACAAACATAGAGTCACAGGCCAGGTGCTATGGTTGCTGCTCTGCTCCCCAAAAGGATTAATGCCATCTGCGCTTAGACCAAACCATACGCTCCTTGCGTCATCTGCAAAATCCTTCCCGTACTTTCTTTCGATTTTTCTCCACTGCGACCCGTCAGCGGGTACTCTCAACTTTCCGTCTTTCTTACGGTCTTCTCTGTGCCATCGCATCGCCTTGGCATGCTCTTTGTTTTGGAACAAACGTTTCAACCGTGGTATTATAGGAGAATACCACATCACCTTGGCAGGCATCTTCTTCCTGGGGTGCTCGCCCTCGACATCACCAGGCTCATCGCGGCTGATCTTATAGCGCAATGCACCACATACCGGGCAAGCATTCAAATCCTCGTACTCACCGCGGTAGAGGATGCAATCATTAGGGCATGCATGTATCTTCTGCACCTCTAACCCTAGAGGGCAGACAGCCTTCTTTGCTTCGTACGTACTCTCGGGCAATTCGTTGTCCTTTGGAAGCATATCCTTTATCATTACCAGCAACTTTCCAAATCCCTTGTCAGATACACCATTCTCTGCCTTCCATTGCAGCAATTCCAGTGTGGTGCCCAACTTTTTCTTGTCACCTACGCAATTCGGGTACAACAATTTTTTGTGATCCTCTAACATGCGCTGCAACTTCTTCTTCTCCAAATCACTTGCGCAGTTTCTCTTTGCATCGGCAATGGCCCGACCTAGATCATCAACGGGCTCATCTGATGCCTCTTCTTTAGCTTCTTCCCGCATTGCCAGCTCAGCTTCTTCCCCCATTACCGGCTCAGCTTCTTCCCCCATTGTTGTATCATCGTATTCAGGGAACCCATGGCCAGGATAGATGCCGTCGTCCTCTTCTTCTTCATTGTCTTCCATCATAACCCCTCTTTCTCCGTGCTTGGTCCAAACATTATAGTGGGGCATGAAACCGGACTCAAACAGGTGGACGTGAATGGTTCTTGACGTAGAGTAATTGTGACCATTCTTACAGCCAGCACATGGACAAGGCATAAAACCATCCGCCCGCTTGTTTGCCTCAGCCGCAAGCAGAAAACTATGCACGCCCTCAACGAACTGGGGAGAGCATCGGTCATCGTACATCCATTGCCGGCTCATCTTCATTACACAACACCGAATAGACCAAATTAATACAAGTTCATACATAAAGTTCATACAACACTTAAATGCAACAAACAAATAACTCTCTAGCTAAAGCATTTAAATGCAACAACAAATGCGATCAAGATCGCAACTAAGGTAACAATTGATCCAACAGCATAATGATACCAAGCCTCACTATCGATGGCATATTTTCTAATCTTTCTATTCTTCAAGCGCATTTTCTCCATCTTGATCTTGTGATCATCGATGACATCGGCAACATGCAACTCCAATTCCATCTTCTCCCCCTCAATTCTTTTCAATTTTTCTTTCAAGTACTCGTTTTCTCTTTCAACTAAATTTAACCTCTCGACAATAGGGTCGGTTGGAATTTCCGGTTCACATACCTCCTAGATAAAAATATCTATGTCAACTTGATGGGCATAATTTGTCATAAACACGAAATGCAACAAATAGTTTTAAAAGAGAATATACCACATCCGAATCATAACAAGGACGAGGGCCGACGGGGACGGATATCAAAACCATGGCACTATGTATAACAAACAACGTACGGGTAAGATAATATTACATGATTAACTATATATCCAAATCACACAAACATCAAATTTTTATATAAAATTTCATGAACAAGAGGCTCACCACAAGGTGGTGCCGGTGACGGGACGGTGCGGGCGATCGACGGTGGTTACGACGGAGATTTAGAAGGCACTAAGTAAACCACACCTACATATGCAAACTAAGTGTTATTTTTGACCTCAAATTGCATATAAATCAAATACTAGCACATATATATATTTCCTCCCAAATTACTAAACTCACAAATTAGTAACTATACAAAGCATGGGAAGAGCTAATCTAGCAATGAGAGTTGAAAGGACAAAGTTGCTAACCTTTGTGATCATTTGAATGGATGGGGGCCTTCAAATCTTGACAAATTTTGGGAAAAGTTTGTGAGGAGCTCGAGGGGAAAGGGGAAGAACAGAGAGGAGAGGGGAAAGGGGAAGAACAGAGCGAGCTCGGGTGGACGAAGGGTTTATGTAGGACGACCTTTAGTACCGGTTCGTGCCAAGAACCAGTACTAAAGGTGCTGGAGGGGGCCCAGACTGACAACATCCTGCCACCACTCTCATTAGTACCGGTTCGTGGCACGAACCGGAGCTAAAGGTTAGCCACGAACCGGTACTAATGAGAGCGGCCCGGCTAGCCGTTGGAACCGGCACTAATGTATACATTAGTGCCAGCTCTAATACAAACCGGCACTAATGTGCTGCACGTTTGACCCTTTTTCTACTAGTGTTTGGGGAGCCCCGCCCCTCCTTATATATGTTGAAGGGGCGGTTTACATGACTAGTCTTAGTTGGATTAGGATTACTCTATTACAAGTGGAGTCCTAGTCTTGCTTCCTTTGTAGGAGAATAGTCCTTATGCTTTCCTCATAAACCGGCCCACCATTAAACGTGAACCGGCCTTCTGGGCCATGGGCCTCGTCATCCATCTGACCCGCCCGCCGGGTTACGAATGAACCGCCAAGACCGGGCGGGTATCCTCGTGAACCGCCAAGCTCCGGGCGGGTTACCAGTGAGTCGTCCAGTCCGGTCGGGTTAAACTTCTGGCCGGTTTACACCGCGGGGTATATCCCCGACACATATGGTGTTCATTGACGTGGAGAAGGCCTATGATAAGATACAACGGAATCTCATGTGGTGGGCCTTGGAGAAACACAAAGTCCCAGCAAAGTACATTACCCTCATCAAGGACATGTATGGTAATGTTGTGACAAGTGTTCGAACAAGTGATGTGGACACTGATGACTTCCCGATTAAGATAGGACTGCATCAAGGGTCAGCTTTGAGCCCTTATCTTTTTGCCTTGGTGATGGATGAGGTCACAAGGGATATACAAGGAGATATCTCATGGTGTATGCTCTTTGCGGATGATGTGGTGGTAGCTGACGAGAGTTGAACGGGGGTAAATAGGAGGTTAGATTTATGGAGACAAACCTTAGAATCGAAAGGGTTTAGGCTTAGTAGAACTAAAACAAAATATATGATGTGCGGTTTCAGTACTACTAGGTGTGAGGAGGAGGTTAGCCTTGATGGGCAGGTGGTGCCTCAAAAGGACACCTTTCGATATTTGGGGTCAATGCTGCAGGAGGATGGGGGTATTGATGAAGATGTGAACCATCAAATCAACGCCGGATGGATGAAGTAGCGCCAAGCTTCTGGCATTCTCTGTGACATCAGAGTGCCACAAAAATCTAAAAGGCAAGTTCTACAGGATGGTGGTTCGACCAGTGATGTTCTATGGTGCTGAGTGTTGGCCGACTAAAAGGCGACATGTTCAACAATTAGGTGTGGAAGAGATGCATATGTTGAGATGGATGTTTGGTCACATGAGGCAGGATCGAGTCCGGAATGATGATATACGAGATAGAGTTAGGGTAGCACCAATCGAAGAGAAGCTTGTCCAACACAGTTGTTGATGGTTTGGACATAGTCAGTGCAGGCCTCCAAAAGCACTGAATATGCCCAAACCATATTCAGTGCATAGAGGACGGCTAAAGCGTGCGGAGAATGTCAAGAGAGGTCGGGGTAGACTGAATTTGACATGGGAGGAGTCCGTTAAGAGAGAGCTGAAGGATTGGAGTATCACCAAAGAACTAGCTATGGACAGGGGTGTGTGGAAGCTTGCTATCCATGTGGCAGAGCCATGAGTTGGTTGCGAGATCTTATGGGTTTCACCTCTAGCCTACCCCAGTTTGTGTGGGACTAAAGGCTTTGTTGTTGTTGTAAATCTGGTGGGGGTGTTTATTTATCATAGTATGTTTTTTTATTTGGTTCAGGTTGTTTTTTCTGTCCAATCAGTTTTTGACACATGTACTTGTTGTAATTTCAGTCCATTCTCAGGCTTAAAAACATATGTTTTCATTCCACTTTCATGTTGAATTCTAACTCTCCCTTTTGGACCTTTAAGCGATTATTTGCACTCAGCCTATCCCTAACAGGCCGCTTGCAAACCCATTACTGCCTCATAAAGACCAGAGAAAACACCAAAGATTCATCGAACACTAAACTCTGAACTCTGAAGGATATTGTGGAACTGAAGAAAATGACACCTATCACTGAAAAAACTGAAAATAGATAATTGAAAATGATGATAAAGTGGATACTTATACACCACTGCCACAAGTAGACTTCAAATTCCAGCGATGTTCAATGCACATGCAATTCCCTTTGTGATTCACTACAGGTCAGGAAAGCAAAAGGAAAAAGGAGCATGCCGCTGATCCTTTTTGCCACAATATTCATAACCATCATTGGAAAAAAAACTGCTGCGGTGAGCAGGCAAAAGAACATGGCTGAAGAGTAAAACAAAGATACACAAGGGAGGAAGTAACAAAGAAATAGAAGTAGACAAATAGTTGTTGAAGACAAGATTTATAAGTATTTTCTTTCCTGACCTAAGAGACTAAAGAAATGATGAAACATAGTGCAAAATTGAAGAAGACTAAATAAAGAACTGAGAGAGACAGACGACCAGAAAGAAGACAGTGGAAACACACTTAAGACTAAACGAAGAAACTGACGGGAAAACTAATGAAAAATACTAATGAACTGTCGCGGTTGTAAAAGCTGTGAATGAGAATGAGAAATATGACTAACAGATTGAAAAAGAGAAAGTCAAACAAAGAGAACGAAAGTGAGACCGAGGACTTAAGAAAGACAAAATGCTCAAAGAAAAACTGACTCGAGAAAATAACTAGACCAATGACAGAATTAGTAAAGACTAAGGGCCGATAGAACATGAACTGAAGACATAAGAAAATAGAGTGAAATAGAGAATGGACAAAGGAAATGAGAATGAGCAACAAGACTGAGAAAATGAAAACATAAGTCAGAAAGGGAGAATGAAAAACTGAATAACTTAAGAACTAATAAATGCTGATAAAATAGTAAATGCTTCAGAATCTGCAAAAAGAACAATGACAAGCCACAAAAATACTGAAAATCGCATATGCTGAAGACTTACAAATGACGAAGGGCGCTCAATGACTGAAACTACAAACAAAACTAATGAACAAAGACACATAACACTAAAACTACTGACCAAACTGAAGAAAATGAAACCTACATTTAAACTAACTGGAAAATTAAAGCTTTCTGACTATCTATTAATGCAACGACAACCACCAAAAATGGCACACTAAATGAAAATGGTGGACTAAGAAACATACCGGGAAGAACATTGAAACAAGACTTAATGATAAACTAAATGGTACTACATGACTGTAATAATTGACAACTGAACTACAAACAACAATTCTAAAATACAATAGGAGACTGAATAATGAACAATAGTGAATACTGACATACAACTAATTTCTCGAGACTGGTAAACAAATATCGAATGATGCAAGAAAAAATTATGAATGATAACTAACAAAACATGAACACTAATAACTGAAAAAAGACTGGTGAAGAAAATAAAAGAAATGAATATTGAAGGAAAAAATGATGAACCAATGAGTGAATGACAAGGCTGAAAAATGAACAAAAGAATCGAGAAACTAGTTGATCGATGAATTACTGAATACGATTCATATTCCCCTCACCGCCTCAATATGGGGCTGAAGACAACAAGCACAGAAGACTAAGAAAGGCAAATGAATACCGAGAAATGACGAGTGGCAAGGAAAATTAAGTGAAGACTTCGCCATCCTTTATAGATGACCAGAGGAGAATAATAAGGAAGATCAAAGAATAATGACAAGAAAATGGATAAATGATAAAAATAAAACAGCAAGCTTACAGAATGACAAACAAAGTATATACTTAAGAAAATAAAGGGGGTGAGACTGAAGAAGGATGAGAATGAGGATTCAGTAATAACCGGGCCTTTCTTGAGCCACTTAAGTAGGACACTCCTGATTATATATTGAAAAAGGAAAAAGAGTGAACAACCAAAATAGTTACCAAAAAGCATAGCTAGTTTTAAGCCTGAAATTTAAAAGGTAGACACTTAAGTAGGACACTACAAAGTGATTTGTAAGAAGCCAACTGTTCATCTAAGAATAAGCAAAGAGAGAAAATGATTGGGACCGAGGGCAGATGGGCAAAAGATAGTAGGGTGAAGAAAATGAGCAAAAGCCACTAGGTCGTGACCACGTACACCTCACCTCTAGCAGCTTGCCGATCTTCCTACACCGGTGATCCATAATTCCATCACCTCGCCTCTAGTGCATAATGACATACATAATTCCTTGCTCGTGCAACACTTGTGATCTTCCTACAAAAGATTGGCATATGACAATGGACCATAGCTCAACTAACTATGAACCCAAAGAAAATTGAGAAACTTGACCACCTCAAGCAATCTGGTTGACACTAATTAGTAATTACTAAAAAAATCGGTGGGATTGCCACTTTTGCATAAGTATCAATGCATTCACAGAAAACAAATGCGTGTATGAATTGGTTGAGGGGAATGTGGATGTTTAACAAAACGCTAGAGACCAAAAAAAGATGGGATGCATTAGACCCCAACTTAAGCTATATAAAGCTGTAGTTAAACCTTCTGATTTTCTTTAAAAAGTTGTAAGAAACAAAACTGACATACATACTCGCTGTACAAGCTTAATGACCGAGAAACAGGGAATTGCGTGACAAAAAAGCTTGGGAAAGATATAGAGAGACAATAAAATAAGAAGGGACACCTCAGACTATGTGATTTAGGGTGGTGCTTGTACCAAATTGCTGCAGATTTTTCATATGAGCAGAATGTAACAGAAGACTACAACATTTCATGGACACCATGAATCAAACACTACAACATTTCATGGACGCCATGAATCAAACAAACATCTGGTACCTAAATATATGTTCTATACTATTTTTACAAGATAGCATGACTTTCACAACATGAAAATTGAGCACATGGTAGCATTTCAGTTCCATCTAGATATAACAAAATCATTACAAAATGTCATATCACATAGCATTGGTGTTACCTTCTTCTTAATTGATTGCTGCAACTTGCAAAACTGAACTCCTATGAACCTGAAACAGCGAGAAAGGGAACCCAGATTAACCTGCTTGTATTCTAGGGTTCACGAAGAGAAAGGGACAGACACCACAATACAGAGGAATGAGGCGCCATAGGAAGAAGGGAGGGAGAGGGAGGCTTGCCATGGAAAGGGAGGGAGGGGCGCCTGTTGGGGAACGTAGTAATTTCAAAAATTTCCTACGCACACGCAAGATCATGGTGATGCATAGCAACGAGAGGGGAGAGTGTTGTCCACGTACCCTCGTAGACCGTAAGCGGAAGCGTTATGACAACGCGGTTGATGTAGTTGTACGTCTTCACAATCCGACCGATCCAAGCACCGAACGTACGGCACCTCCGAGTTCTACACACGTTCAGCTCGATGACGATCCCCGCACTCTGATCCAGTAGGGTGTCGGGGATGAGTTCCGTCAGCACGACGGCGTGGTGACGATGATGATGTTCTACCGACGCAGGGCTTCGCCTAAGCACCGCAATGATATGACCAAGGTGGCATATAGTGGAGGGGGGCACCACACACGGCTAAGGAACAATCACGAAGATCAACTTGTGTGTCTATGGGGTGCCCCTGCCCCCGTATATAAAGGAGTGGAGGAGGGGGAGGGCCGGCCCTCTCTATGGCGCGCCCTAGGGGAGTCCCCTTTTCCTAGTAGAACTAGGAACCCTTCCATGTAGTAGGAGTAGGAGAGAAGGAAAGGGAAGAGAGAAGGAGAAGGAAGGAAGGGGGCGCCCCCCTCCCTAGTCCAATTCGGACTAGTCCAAGGGGAGGGGTGCGGCCACCCTTTTGGCCCTTTCTCTCCTTTCCCGTATGGCCCAATGAGGCCCAATACGAATTCCCGTAACTCTCCGGTACTCCGAAAAATACCCGAATCACTCGGAACCTTTTCAAACTCCGAATATAGTCGTCCAATATATCGATCTTCACGTCTCGACCATTTCGAGACTCCTCGTCATGTCCCCGATCTCATCCGGGACTCCGAACTCCTTCGGTACATCAAAACTCATAAACTCATAATAAAACTATCATCGTAATGTTAAGCGTGCGGACCCTACGGGTTCGAGAACTATGTAGACATGACCTAGAACTATTCTCGGTCAATAACCAATAGCGGAACCTGGATGCCCATATTGGCTCCTACATATTCTACGAAGATCTTTATCGGTCAAACCGCATAACAACATACGTTGTTCCCTTTGTCATCCGTATGTTACTTGCCCGAGATTCGATCGTCGGTATCCAATACCTAGTTCAATCTCATTACCGGCAAGTCTCTTTACTCATTCCATAATGCATCATTCCGTAACTAACTCATTAGCTACATTGCTTGCAAGGCTTATAGTGATGTGCATTACCGAGAGGGCCCAGAGATACCTCTCCGACAATCGGAGTGACAAAACCTAATCTCGAAATACGCCAACCCAACATGTACCTTTGGAGACACCTGTAGTACTCCTTTATAATCACCCAGTTACGTTGTGACGTTTGGTAGCACCCAAAGTGTTCCTCCGGTAAACCGGAGTTGCATAATCTCATAGTTAGAGGAACATGTATAAGTCATGAAGAAAGCAATAGCAACATACTAAACGATCAAGTGCTAAGCTAACGGAATGGGTCAAGTCAATCACATCATTCTCCTAATGATGTGATCCCGTTAATTAAATGACAACTCATGTCTATGGCTAGGAAACTTAACCATCTTTGATTCACGAGCTAGTCAAGTAGAGGCATACTAGTGACACTATGTTTGTCTTTGTATTCACACATGTATTATGTTTCCGGTTAATACAATTCTAGCATGAATAATAAACATTTATCATAAAATAAGGAAATAAATAATAAGTTTATTATTGCCTCTAGGGCATATTTCCTTCAGTCTCCCACTTTCACTAGAGTCAATAATCTAGTTCACATCGCCATGTGAATAATTCACATCACCATGTGATTAGCACCCATAGTTCACATCGTCATGTGACCAACACCCAAAGGGTTTACTAGAGTCAATAATCTAGTTCACATCGCTATGTGATTAACACCCAAAGAGTACTAAGGTGTGATCATGTTTTGCTTGTGAGATAATTTTAGTCAACGGGTCTGTCACATTCAGATCCGTAAGTATTTTGCAAATTTCTATGTCTACAAATGCTCTGCACAGAGCTACTCTAGCTAATTGCTCCCACTTTCAATATTTATCTAGACCGAGACTTAGAGTCATCTAGATTAGTGTCAAAATTTGCATCGACGTAACCCTTTACGACAAACCTTTTTGTCACCTCCATAATCGCGTAACATATCCTTATTCCCCTAAGGATAATTTTGACCGCTGTCCAGTGATCTACTCCTAGATCACTATTGTACTCCTTTGCTAAAATCAGTTAGGGTATACAATAGATCTGGTATACAGCATGGCATACTTTATAGAACCTATGGCTGGGGCATAGGGAATGACTTTCATTCTCTTTCTATCTTCTGTCGTGGTCGGGCTTTGAGTCCTACTCAATTTCACACCTTGTAACACAGACAAGAACTCTTTCTTTGACTGTTCCATTTTGAACTACTTCAAAATCTTGTCAAGGTATGTACTCATTGAAAAAACTTATCAAGCATCTTGATCTATCACTTATAGATCTTGATGCTCAATATGTAAGCAGCTTCTCCGAGGTCTTTATTTGAAAAACTCCTTTCAAACACTCCTTTATGCTTTGCAGAATAATTCTACATTATTTCCGATCAACAATATGTCATTCACATATACTTATCAGAAATGCTGTAGTGCTCCCACTCACTTTCTTGTAAATACAGGCTTCACCGCAAGTCTGTATAAAACTATATGCTTTGATCAACTCATCAAAGCATATATTCCAATTCTGAGATGCTTGCACCAGTCCATAGATGGATCACTGGAGCTTGTACATTTTGTTAACACCTTTAGGATTGAAAAAACCTTCTGGTTGCATCATATACAACTCTTCTTTAATAAATCCATTATGGAATGCAGTTTTGACATCCATTTGCCAGATTTCATAAAATGTGGCAATTGCTAACATGATTCGGACAGACTTAAGCATCGATACGAGTGAGAAAATCTCATCGTATTCAACCCCTTGAACTTGTTGAAAACCTTTTGCAACAAGTCGAGCTTAGTGGATAGTAATACTACTATCAGTGTCCGTCTTCCTCTTAAAGATCCATTTATACAATATGGCTTGCCGATCATCGGGCAACTCCACCAAAGTCCACACTTTGTTCTCATACGTGGATCCCATCTCAGATTTCATGGCCTTAAGCCATTTTGCAGAATCTGGGCTCATCATCGCTTTCTCATAGTTTGTAGGTTCATCATGGTCTAGTAACATGACTTCCAGAACAGGATTACCGTACCACTCTGGTGCGGACCGTACTCTGGAAGACCTACGAGGTTCTGTAGTAACTTGATCTGAAGTTTCATGATCATCATCATTAGCTTCCTCACTAATTGGTGTAGAAATCACTGGAACTGATTTCAGTGATGAACAATTTTCCAATTCGGGAGAAGGTACAGTTACCTCATCAAGTTCTACTTTCCTCCCACTCACTTCTTTCGAGAGAAACTCCTTCTCTAGAAAGGATCCATTTTTAGCAACGAATATCTTGCCTTCGGATCTGTGATAGAAGGTGTACCCAACAATTTCCTTTGGGTATTCTATGAAGACGCACTTCTCCGATTTGGGTTCGAGCTTATCAGGATGAAACTTTTTCACATAAGCATTGCAGCTCCAAACTTTAAGAAATGACAACTTGGGTTTCTTGCTAAACCACAGTTCATATGGTGTCGTCTCAACGGATTTAGATGGTGCCCTTTCAACGTGAATGCAGCTGTCTCTAATGCATAACCCCAAAACAATATTGGTAACTACTAGGAAAAGGCCTACTAATGGCGCACCTAATTTGGCCATTAATGGCGCATTAGTGGTGCGCCATTAGTGCCACGCCATTAGTATATTTTACTAATGGCGCACCACTGGTGCGCCATTAGTATCTGGTATACTAATGGCGCACCTCAGATGCGCCATTAGTATATACAGCAGTGCGCCATTAGTATGCCTCCCAGGGGCCATGTATACCCAGGTGCTTTGGCATACTAATGGCGCACAACAACAAGATGCGCCATTAGTAACTTCGGCATACTAATGGCGCACTGTTTAATGATGCGCCATTAGTATCCTTTGGCATACTAATGGCGCACTGTGATGTGATGCGCCATTAGTATGAATATTAGGTTTTTTTTAATTTTCTGCTTTTTGCACAGGTTACAAAATGTATAATTGGACAAAATATAGACAGCACACATCAACAACAGATTCATCGAATACAATAGAAGATTAGTCTTTGAATACAATTCATCATATTAGTCTCCGAATACAATTCATCATATTAGTCTCCGAATTAAAAAGACCGAACAAAGATAGAACATTATATTACAAGTCTCGAGACCGCGAGTAGCGAGTTTGTCTTCACATTACAAGTCGATGTCGATCATCTAAACTACCATCACATAGAAGAGAGCTGCGGTCATCACGATGAGCATCATCACGATGAAACTCGTCTTCATCCGGTTCCTCCAACGCTCCCTCCCCTCTCCCGCTAGATAGCGGACGTATCTAGATTCGGCCTCGGCCCTAGTGGTGTACCCTTTGTAACTGTTACCGCTGAATCGGTGAACCTGTCTCCGACACTCCTCCCAGTCGTCGTAGACTCCGGGAACCTTACCCTTGTACATGACATACGACGGCATCGCTATGCACTAGCCAAACGAACGTTAGTACCAATTCACAGACAATGCATAAGCAATATATAAGTATGCAACAGAACGATCGGAAGAGAAAAGCAAGACATTAATAGCATCGATTACATCTAAGTTGAACGACTCTCGAAACCAAAGAGACATACTACAAGTTCATTAAAGTTTAATTACAACATGAGCCAATCGATGTTTCAGAACTAGACACGGCATCACTGCTTTCGACTCGACTCAAGGGACCGAAGCGTGGATGAAGCCGCCGTCTATCGTGGGAGACATGAAATAACGGTCGTTGTCAGCCTGCATTTGTAGCATTGTGTCGATGTCACTGTTGGACGGTTGATATCTGAGGTAGAACTGCCCCGAGGTACGAAGGACATCTTGATGGATGATTTCCGCAAACTCCGACTGGATGCGAAAGAATTCTTGTCGAAGGTCCGTGTCCTGGATTGCCGACACGCTCTTTGCCCAATCTTTGAGTTTACTCGGTAGCAGAAGTTGATGATGGTCCCGTACGATCGCCCGCATGTGATGGATGGCGTAGTAGGCACCCTTCTGACCGCCAGGAGGCTGCTTGACGCAGCAGAACGTCGTATTATGGGAGAACACGTGCTTGCCGTACTTACGAATAGGCTTGGTGAAGGTGCCTCCAGATTTGGCGTAGCCGGGGAGAACATCATCAAGAACCTTCTTGACATTTGTGTAGTCTACGTTCGACTGACGGTCCAGGTCGAAATACATGGCCATGGAATATTTGGGGCTTAGGAGGATGAGCGTGCAATGTGTGTCACTGCAGAAAACACGGAATGTTAAAAGAAAAACGATCGAAATCTAAGAATTCATATGTTACGGGCCGGTTGAGGGGAGGACTTACTCGGGAAAGTAAGGCACGAGGAAGTTATCCTTATCTTGGTTTGCCAGAATGACGCCTTTGAGGTAAGAACTCGCGACTTGCCGGTCCCCAGCGCTGCCCAAGATCTTGGCACGCATGTAGAAGGGGTCAACTATCACGATGTCCGGGGTCTTGTCGCGAATGATCCGCATCTCCATACTCAGCGAAAATAGCCGAACGAAGGTGTAGTGAAGCAGATGAAGGTTCAACATAGCGTGGATGTCATCAAACCGCAGGACGATCGTACGCCCGATGGAGTTATCCACAAAGCCCTTGCCCTCTGGCACCTTGGCCGCAAAAACCGGGTATGCCACATCCTTCTCTCTGAGACGCCGCTTCTCCAAAGAAAGAACACTGTCATGCAGGCTCCGCATAGCACCGGTTGCAGCATTGAGCATATTTGTCGGTAGCATCGCCCTACCCGCCACATGCACCCTCCTCGAGATATCCTTAGGTGAAGGTGGCCCGTCCTGAGCACGGATCGTTCTCGGTGCCGGCTGGCTCGCACCCTTCTTAGTCTTTCTTTTGCGTGCCTTCTTCTTCTCCTGTAATGGGACCGAGTTCTGCTCATAGACCGCCTTCTTGAGTGTGTTGGGGCTGATAATATTTCGCACCTTGCCTATCTGAGGCTCGGTGAAGTCGGCAGCTGGAGGCGTCTCCTGAGAGCTGAACGCCAGACGACGCCTGTTGCAACTTGGCTTCTCCGCGGTACCAACTAGATTGCGCACGTCTTTTGTTGGGTTGGGTTCTTGAGAAGGAGGCCCCATGAAGTCGCCATCGTACCCATGATCGGCAAAGTACTGATCGACGTTGCCAAATGTATCGTCGTCGTCGTTGTTCTGATCCTGTGCCATATGCATGTTTGGATCCAGTGGCATAGGGATGTCCGGCACCGTTGCGGCGGACTTGCCATGGGGCCGACTTGGAGCCGGCACGACTGGTGGTGTTGTCTTTGGGGTGGTGTCCCCCGCCCCCAAACGAATCTAGCTCTTTGGCCAAAGCAGGGGCCAGCTCAGGCAGGCGCTGAGGGTCATCACGTCATCATCGTCGGCCCCGATGGGTCGAATCGGAGGTAACAACTCGTCGTAGCCTGGCAGCACCCGAACCAGTTGAACTCTAAACAAGTTGGGTGGCATCTGGGTAACGTGGAACAAGGGGTTGCCCGGTTGAACGATTTTGCCCTTGGCGACATCGACCAACTCGTTGTTCACGAAGTGCAGGAGAGTGCACGGAACGTCGGCGGCGCCCTGCGAAAACATGTAGGGCGTCAGGGATGCCCAGTCAAAGGCAAGGAGATGAAGTCCTCGGCCGAGAGAGGCTTAATTAGTTGCCGTGATGATGGCGTCGAGCTCGGCTAATGTCGAGGCGCCGCCAACGGCGGGCGTGCAGTTGACGGAGGGGCCGCTTGCTGCAGAGGTGCCGGCCGGCGTACACCCGGGTGCATTAAGCTCCCGTGCCGGCGTCGGAGACACCAATGCCGCCTCCGCCGAAGGCACCAATGGCCCCGCCATCGCATTCTACGAGTTGCTGGCCGTGAAGCTAGGAATCGGGGGCGGCCCCTGTTGGCCGCCCGCAATCCACGCACTCAACCCCTCGATCAAGGTAGGCACAATGGCGGTGATCGTCACTCCGAGTTGTTGTTGCACTTGCTCTTGGACAATCTCCGGAATTTGCGCCACCTGTGCCTTGAGTTCTTGAACCTCGCGCGCCTGGCTTTCCGAGCTGGTCTTTTTCTCCTTCCGCACACCAGCGGTATAGTATGACCCCCATTTTGTCGACAAGCCTTTGCCGGCCACACGACCAGCTGACGTCGGCTTGCTGAGCTTATCCTTGTTCTTCATTACATTCAACGCCCTATTTAGAGTGGTGTCCCAAGGGTTGCTCTTAGTCGACCCCGCGCTACTGCTTTTAGTCGCCTGCGGAAGGAATGTGAACCATTTAGAAATTTGGCTTCATTAATTAGAATGCAACCATATGGAGCTAATTACGCGGGGGTGTATTCCTTACCAGAACAAGCTCAAGCTTCCTGGTCTTCGGATCCATGGTAAGCTCCTTTGTTTTCAGGTCCTTCTTGTACCGGGCCCTGACAAAGTTCCTGGTCTGCTTGTCACCGTATTTATCGAAGAGGGGCGGTAGGCCTTGCTCGGCACGGTCCGCCTCCTCCTTGTCCCATATAGGCTCCGCCACTCTGTAACCGCCGGGGCCAAGTGTGTGTTCCCCTATGTTCAGCTCCCACATTTCTTTCCCCCACTGACTTGATTGGGAGTTTGCGGTGCTCGAGCAATTGATCTTGAAGTCGTTGTAGTCATCTTCGGTGATCGAAGGATTTTTCTCCTTGATCTTCTCATAACTCTCATCTTTCTCGATCATTCTCTTCACATTGCTTTTCCAAGTAGACAGGGCCTTGCTCATCTTCGTGAGGGCAACATTGTTCACTTTATTCCCTTTGAGGCTTGTGTTTGCAAATTCAGCGGGGAACTTGTATTGTTCGTGCAGCTTCGTGAAGAGGAGGTTGCGCAAATTCCCTCGGTCAGGATGCCTCAGGTTCTCTTGATATCGAGATGGTGCTCCGGAGAATGCACCCGAGCTGAAGCGAGTACCCCTTGACTATTCGTTCCGGCGCCGTTGGATTCCCGTTGGAGTCCACTTCAGTAACTTCCTCCTTGAGGGTGAGGAGCACGATCGAGCACCAGTCCTTCCGTTGCCTCTTCGGTTGGCTGCCATCTGTGCGTGCGCCGCCATCATCAGTGGTGGCATCCTCGGCGGCACCATCAGTGGTGGCATCGGTGGGGTCATCCTCGGCGGTACCATCAGTGGTCTCAGGATCGGTGGGGAAGGCGGCGTCCTCATACAAGTGAGGTTGTTCCTCCATCTCCTGGGACAGCTCCCAGAATGCCTTGCCGCCCGAACCCCTGGCCTCATCGTTGTTGGCCATGTTTCTCTCTAAATAGGAACAAAGTTTGGTCAAAAAGTTGGTTATTGTCAAGGAACAAGATCATGGTCTCATCATTTAGGGTTTGTCGACACCGAGGCATCCTAAAAGCTAAGCTTTTATCATTGAGGGTTTTTCGACGCCGAGGCACCCTAAAAGCCTAAGCTTTCATCATTAGTCACAAGTACCCCATATGTCCTATTTTTAGCAAAGTCATGCTAAAATTCACGGAAAATTTCAGCATGACCTTTGCTGAAAATAGGACATATGGAGTACCCGAATTTGCTGGAACGGAAGTTAATCGACATTCCAGCAAACTCAAGGGCCTCTCGGGTGGACAAGGCAAAAAAGGCCTCCATCACAACATGGAAAAAACATTGGCATGTGAAGAGGTGAAACAATATATGCATCTCCAAGAAGCATTGGTCAACCCAAGATACATCAACTACTGCACTGTCCTGCCTAATAAAAACAGTGAAGTGAAGTGAACGTATTTTCCTAATAATCTAATCACACGGCAACAAATCCGTTCCCTATCCGGACACGGACAAGTTTTGGTTTATTCCTTTCCAACAGGCTGAGGTACTACTATATAGGGAAACGTTGCATACAAACTAACCCAAGCACCTTTTCTGGCATTATATTCAACATATATGAGAGCAAACAAATCGTACGACGCATAACTAGTCTGATGGGATGCTAAAAAACAGACATCTGATTCCTAGCAGTCAGATCGATTATTTTGCTTCTAAGGTCAGAGGATCATGCTGATTAAGGTTCTGTTTTTATACTGCAAGTTCCAGGTAATTAGAGTATGTGGCACTGTCTTGTGTTGACTAACTCATAAATGATATTATCATCTTTACTCACCGTTATGTGTATCATGGCTGAAATTCCACCATTATAATACATGCCTGCTTGGCTAATTAGCAAGTAAGTAACTCTTACATTATCAAAGCTTGCCAGTTTCTGAAATCAATTACTGACAGGGAATAGCACAGGCACACAGCCAACCTATAACTTAATGATGGTTATTAGTGAAGACATGAAATGAGGATGGACAGAACCATATGTTTGGGAAATGCAAATAGAAGTAGTGCTATGAGAGTAATTTTTTTCAATTTTCATTGATGTTTCAAATTAGATCGGTGCACATGTGGCTGCAATTTCTATTGGTCATCCAAGATGGGTGTTCATAGTAAAGTACTATATAGTGGCACTAACATAACCAAGGATTGCTTTTAAAAAAACATAACCAAGAATCACCTTCCACGTGGCTTCTTCTCTTTAGCCTGGCTTCCTTCTGCAAAGTGGGCAAATACTTCTGTCTGCTGCAGTAGGTACTTCAGTCGCCCTTTCCCTTCTTGTTCTGTGATCAAAACCACGATGAGAATGCAATACACACCAAACAATGTGTGTCAAATGCGCAGATGATGCAAATCAACTGCAGAAGGGCATTTATATTCAGGGGGTGTCACAAAAAGGAGAAACACACCATGTCAGCATCAATGGCAGCATTCTGGGTCTGTAATATCTCCTGGATCTTCTGCTTCTTCAGTTTCTGAAGTTGTTTGAGCCTGGCTCGTTCCTGCTTCCCTACCTCTGGAATTCTAGCAGGGTCTTCGGCCTGCAACGGAAACAGTTAGGCAGGCGCAAATGATGCAAGTATTACCAAAGCACGTGAACTGATTAAGCTCAAACGCCATTGCAGCCACCTTTGAACT
>NC_041389.1:530652414-530670683 GCF_002162155.2 Triticum dicoccoides | reverse complement strand
AATATTTTTTTTTATAAGACTGTAATAATTTTTCAAAAAATATCCTCAAACAGTAATGCCGGTGGAGCCGGGGAGGGTGCGCGGGGTCGGCGGCGGCGGTTGAGTAGGGGAGGGGTGCGGGGGGTCGGCGGCGGCGGTTGAGTAGGGGAATCGAGGGTGCGGGGGGTCGACGGCGGCGGCCGGTGGACCGGGGGGTGCTCGGCGACGAGGGGGACCCGATCTGGCGAGGTGGAATAGCGATCGAGATGGAGGGGGATCGAGATCGAGTGTCCATGAAATTTAAAAATATTCATGATAGTTCAAAAAGTGCCCATGAAATACAATCGAGAAATGAAGGCTACGATTTAAATACAATCGATCTTAGCTAGCTATCTGTTCACAATCTTCTTGCCCTTCTTTTTCGCAAATGGAGTTCTTCTGTGGAACGGACGTCCTTTAGGTAGGGTGGTCCTGCTTCTTCTTGTGGTGTATGCTGCTACTTCATCATCGTCGTCATGTTCGATCCTCGGGTCGCCATACTTTTCGAAGTCTTGCTCATTGGCTACTCCATCCATTCCGATGATCTTCCTTTTGCCTCTCCTCACGACAACACGACTGGGCTTTGACGGGTCGGTAATGAAGAAGCATTGGTCCACTTAAGAAGCTAGTACCCATGGCTCATTTTTCGCGATGACGTTTGCGCTCGCGGTCTTGGATTTGGCTTCGGGTATAACCATGGTGGTGAAATACCGGTCTTCTTTTAGGACGCTCTTCGCCCATCTGACACGGAACATCGGGACCTTCTCTCCTGCGTAGCTCAGCTCCCAGATCTCCTCGATCCTTCCGTAATATCTGTCCTTTTCGTTACCGGTGTAGGATTCCATCGTTACCCCGGAGTTCTGATAACCATCGCTCTTCATGTCCTTGGCCTCGGTGTAGAATGTGTAGCCGTTGATATATACGCCTCATAGGTCATCATGTTGTGCTCGGCGCCCTGTGACAAGGCGAATATGAGTTGTTCTTCCGCGGAAGAATCCTCATGTAAAGGGTACGACAGAAGCTTCTGTTTGAACCAACGCGTGAAACATGAGTTGTGCTCTTTGATCATATCTCCGTCCGTCCTCTATTGGCCTCGGTCATTGTACGTATTCTTAATAAAGGTTTTGTGCTCTACCACCCAAGGATCAACCACGTCTATGTGTTGTAGCGCGACTAGGTTTGCTCTTTCAAAGTCGGCGAGTCGACCCTCTAAGTCGACATGCATTTCGCGGCGACCCTCACGGTGACCCCATCCAGCGAGCCTGCCGAGGTGCCTGTTGACGGGCAGACCAATGGGGTTCTCGATGCCTAGATAATTCGTGCAGTAGGAGATGCACTCTTCGGTCAGAAAGCCCCTGGCTATACTTCCCTCTGGACGTGACATGTTGCGAACATATCCTTTGATGACACCATTCATCCTTTCGAACGGCATCATGCTGTGCAGGAACGTCGGCCCGAGTTGGATGATATCCTCCACTATATGGACCAGCAGATGCACCATAACATCGAAGAATGCGGGCGGGAAGTACATCTCAAGCTCGCATACTATCACCACGATCTCTTCCTGTAGCCTTCTGAGTTGCCTCACGCCAATCGACTTCCGAGAGATGACGTCGAAAAAGTTGCATAGGCCAAATAGTGTTTCACGGACGTGCGCGTCCATGATCCCACGGATTGCAACTGGAAGTATCTGCGTCACCAGCACGTGACAGTCGTGAGACTTCATCCCACTGAACTTCTGCTTCGCTGGGTCTAGGTATCTGCTTATCTTCCCCGCGTATCCGTAAGGAAGTTTTACTCCTAGGAGGCAGGTGAAAAACTGCTCGATCTCCTCCTGACTTAGAGTGAAGCACGCGGGAGGGTAGTCATTTCCGGTCTTCTTGGCCTTTTTGCCTTTGCGAGACTTTCTGTGTCCTGCTTCGCCTCATCATCATCATCATCATCATCATCATCATCATCATCATTAACGTGAAGCTCCTGCCTGATGCCCATTGATTTCAAGTCTGCCCTTGCTTTCGGCCCATCTTTGGTCCTCTCTGGCATGTTGAGCAGGGTACCAAGCAGACTCTCGCACACGTTCTTCGTGATATGCATGACATCAAGGCTGTGAGGCACACGGTGGATCTTCCAGTACGGCAAGTCCCAGAAAACAGACCTCGTTTTCCATACCTTCAGCAGCGGCTCTGGCGCCTTTCGCTTCTTTCCCGGCTCTGGCGCCTTTTGCTTCTTTCCCGGCAGTGGGTAGTCTTTCCAATTTTTCAACAGCTTGTCTATTTCCTCGCCGCTCCTCGTACACGGGCGTTTTCGGGGTTCGGTTTCACCATCGAACAGATCCTCGCATTTCCTCCACGGGTCATCATCGCGAAGCCACCTTCGATGTCCCATGAACACGGTTTTCGAAGACCCGGGATCTCTATCTAGCTGGCGATACGTTGTGTCATCCATGCACCTTACGCATCCAGAAAATCCGTGGACTACCTGCCCCGCGAGATATCCGTAACCGAGATAGTCGTGCACCGTCGTGAGCAGTGCATCTCTCATAGGGAAATATTCTTTCTCTGCGGCATCCCACGTATTGGCTGGCGTTTTCCACAGCGTGTCAAGCTCCTCTTTCAGCAGCCCCAGATACAGATTGATGTCGTTTCCTGGTTGTTTCGGCCCTTCAATTAGCATACTCATGTGAATGTACTTCCTCTTCATGCACAACCAGGGGGGAAGGTTGTACATCCACACAAACACGGGCCAGGTGCTATGTGTGCTTCTCTGGCTGCCAAACGGATTGACTCCATCGGTGCTCGCGCCCAGCATGATGTTCCTTGGATCGTTCCCAAATTCTGGGTCTTCGAAGTTCAACGCTTGCCACTGGCTCGCATCCTTAGGGTGACTCAGCATCTTGTCTTTTTTATCTATCTCCGGATTAGTAGTTTTGCAAAAAAAACATACTAATGGCGCACTGTTCCACAGTGCGCCATTACTAGTTTAAACTAGTAATGGCGCACGGTGGAACAGTGCGCCATTAGTAGTTTTGCAAAAAAAAGGAATAAAAAATATAATAAAAAAACAACATTAGTGGCGCACTTTCCGACTGGTGCACCATTACTAGTTACAACTAGTAATGGGCACTGCGTCTGGATGCGCCATTAGTATGTTTGGACAGGCGCACTAGTTCAAAAAAAATTTGATACTAATGGCGCACCTTGGGCCAGGTGCGCCATTAGTAGTTTCAACTCTAATGGTGTATCATAAGGTGGTGCGCCATTAGTATACTAATGGCGCACCTCTTGTCTGGTGCGCCATTAGTGTCAATCCCATCTATAGCCCTTTTTCTAGTAGTGATCAGTAAGAGACATCATAGATCGCACCATATCCAATAAAGTGTGGTTACGACGTTCGGACACACCATAACGTTGTGGTGTTCCAGGTGGCGTGAGCTGTGAAACTATTCCACATTTTTTTAATTGAAGACCAAACTCGTAACTCAAATATTCGTCTCCGCGATCAGATCACAGAAACTTTATTTTCTTGTTACGATGATTTTTCCACTTCACTCTGAAATTCTTTGAACCTTTCAACTATTTCAGACTTATGTTTCATCAAGTAGATATACCCATATCTGCTCAAATCATCTTGTGAAGGTCAGAAAATAACGATACTTGCCACGAGCTTCAACACTCATTGGATCGCATACATCGGTATGTATTATTTCCAATAAGTCAGTAGCTTGTTCCATTGTTCCGGAGAACGGAGTTTTAGTCATCTTGCACAAAAGGCACGGTTCGCAAGCATCAAATGATTCATAACCAAGTGATTCCGAAAATCCATCTTTATGGAGTTTCTTCATGCGCTTTACACCGATATGACCAAAAACGGCAGTGCCACAAAGAAGTTGCACTATCATTATTAACTTTGCATCTTTTGGCATCAATATTATGAATATGTGCATCACTACGATCGAGAGTCAACAAACTATTTTCGTTGGGTGTATGACCATTGAAGGTTTTATTCATTTAAATAGAACAACAATTATTCTCTGATTTTAAATGAATAAATGTATTGCAATAAACATGATCAAATCATATTCATGCTCAACGCAAACACCAAATAACATTTATTAAGGTTTAACACTAATCCCGAAAGTATAGGGAGTGTGCGGTGATGGTCATATCAATCTTGGAACTACTTCCAACACTCATCATCACTTCCCCTTCAACTAGTCTTTGTTTATTCTATAACTCCTGTTTCGAGTTACTAATCTTAGCAACCGAACAAGTATCAAATACTCAGGGGCTACTATAAACACTAGTAAAGCACACATCAATAACCTGTATATCAAATATACCCTTGTTCACTTTGCCATCCTTCTTATCCACCAAATATTCAGGGCATTTCTGCTTCCAGTGACCATTTCCTTTGCAGTGTAAGCACTCAGTTTCAGGCTTTGGTCCAGCTTTGGTCTTCTTCACGGGAGTGACAACTTGTTTGCCATTCTACTTGAAGTTTCCCTTTCTTTCCCTTTGCCCTTTTCTTGAAACTAGTGGTCTTGTCAATCATCAACACTTGATGCTCTTTCTTGATTTCTACCTTCGTTGATTAACATCACGAAGAGCTCAGGAATCGTTTTCGTCATCCCTTACATACTATAGTTCATCTCGAAGTTCTAGTAACTTAGTGATGGTGACTAGAGAATTCTGCCAATCACTATCTTGTCTGGAAGATTAACTCCCACTTGATTCAAGCGATTGAAGTATCCAGACAATCTGAGCACATGCTCACTAGTTGAGAGATTCTCCTCCATCTTTTAGCTATAGAACTTGTTGGAGATTTCATATCTCTCAACTCGGGTATTTGCTTGAAATATTAACTTCAGTTCCTGGAACTTCTCATATGGTCCATGATGTTCAAAACATCTTTGAAGTCCCGATTCTAAGCCATAAAGCATGGTGAACAAAACTATCAAGTAGTCATCATATTGAGCTAGCCAAACGTTCATAACGTCTGCATCTGCTCCTGCAATAGGTCTGTCACCTAGCGGTGCATTAAGGACATAATTCTTCTGTGCAGCAATGAGGATAAACCTCAGATCACGGATCCAATCTGCATCATTGCTACTAACATTTTTCAACACAATTTTCTCTAGGAACATATCAAAATAAACATATGAAAGCAACAACACAAGCTATTGATCTTACAACATAATTTGCAAAATACTACCAGGACTAAGTTCATGATAAATTTAAGTTCAAGTAATCATATTACTTAAGAACTCCCACTTAGACAGACATCTCTCTAGTCATCTAAGTGATCACGTGATCCAAATCAACTAAACCATAACCGATCATCACGTGAGATGGAGTAGTTTTCAATGGTGAACATCACTATGTTGATCATATCTACTATATGATTCACGCTCGACCTTTCGGTCTCCATGCTCCGAGGCCATATCTGCATATGCTAGGCTCGTCAAGTTTAACCTGAGTATTCCGCGTGTGCAAAACTGGCTTGCACCCGTTGTAGATGGACGTAGAGCTTATCACACCCGATCATCACGTGGTGTTTGGGCACGACGAACTTTGGCAACGGTGCATACTTAGGGAGAACACTTCTTGATAGTTAGTGAGAGATCATCTTAAAATGCTACCGTCAATCAAAGCAAGAATAAGATGTATAATAGATAAACATCATATGCAATCAAAATATGTGACATGATATGACCATGATCATCTTGCGCCTTTGATCTCCATCTCCAAAGTACTGTCATGATCTCTATCGTCACCGGCACGACACCATGATCTTCATCATCTTGATCTATATCAATGTGTCATCACATGGTTGTCTCACCAACTATTGCTCTTGCAACTATTGCTATCGTATAGCCATAAAGTAAAGCAATTATTTGGCACTTGCATCTTATGCAACAAAGAGACATCCATAGGGCTTCTGCCAGTTGCCGATAACTTCAACAAAACATGATCATCTCATACAACAACTTATATCTTATCACGTCTTGACCATATCACATCACAACATGCCCTGCAAAAACAAGTTAGACGTCCTCTACTTTGTTGTTGCAAATTTTATGTGGCTGCTACGGGCTGAGCAAGAACCGTTCTTACCTACGCATCAAAACCACAACGATAGTTCGTCAAGTTAGTGCTGTTTTAACCTTCACACGGACCGGGCGTAGCCACACTCGGTTCAACTAAAGTTGGAGAAACTGACACCCGCCAGCCACCTGTGTGCAAAGCACGTCGGTAGAACCAGTCTCGCGTAAGCGTACGCGTAATGTCGGTCCGGGCCGCTTCATCCAACAATACCGCCGAACCAAAGTATGACATGCTGGTAAGCAGTATGACTTGTATCGCCCACAACTCACTTGTGTTCTACTCGTGCATATAACATCAACGCATAAAACCTAGGCTCGGATGCCACTGTTAGGGAACGTAGTAATTTCAAAAATTTCCTACGCACACGCAAGATCATGGTGATGCATAGCAACGAGAGGGGAGAGTGTTGTCCATGTACCCTCATAGACCGTAAGCGGAAGCGTTATGACAATGCGGTTGATGTAGTCGTACGTCTTCACGATCCGACCGATCCAAGCACCGAACGTACGGCACCTCCGAGTTCTGCACACGTTCAGCTCGATGACGATCCCCGGACTCCGATCCAGCAGGGTGTCGGGGATGAGTTCCGTCAGCACGACGGCGTGGTGACGATGATGATGTTCTACCGACGCAGGGCTTCGCCTAAGCACCGCAACGATATGACCGAGGTGGAATATAGTAGAGGGGGGCATCTCACACGGCTAAGGAACGATCACAAAGATCAACTTGTGTGTCTATGGGGTGCCCCTGCCCCCGTATATAAAGGAGTGGAGGATGGAGAGGGCCGACCCTCTCTATGGCGCGCCCTAGGGGAGTCTTACTCCCACCGGGAGTAGGATTCCCCTTTTCCTAGTAGAACTAGGAACCCTTCCATGTAGTAGGAGTAGGAGAGAAGGAAAGGGAAGAGAGAAGGAGAAGGAAGGAAGGGGGCGCCCCCCTCCCTAGTCCAATTCGGACTAGTCCATGGGGAGGGGTGTGGCCACCCTTTTGGCCCTTTCTCTCCTTTCCCGTATGGCCCAATAAGGCCCAATACGAATTCCCGTAACTCTCCGGTACTCCGAAAAATACCCGAATCACTTGGAACCTTTCCGAACTCCGAATATAGTCGTCCAATATATCGATCTTTACGTCTCGACCATTTCGAGACTCCTCGTCATGTCCCCGATCTCATCCGGGACTCCGAACTCCTTAGGTACATAAACACTCATAGACTCATAATAAAACTGTCATCGTAATGTTAAGCGTGCGGACCCTACGGGTTCGAGAACTATGTAGACATGACCTAGAACTATTCTCGGTCAATAACCAATAGCGGAACCTGGATGCGCATATTGGCTCCTACATATTCTACGAAGATCTTTATCGGTCAAACCGCATAACAACATACGTTGTTCCCTTTGTCATCGGTATGTTACTTGCCCGAGATTCGATCGTCGGTATCCAATACCTAGTTCAATCTCATTCCGGCAAGTCTCTTTACTCATTCTGTAATGCATCATTCCGTAACTAACTCATTAGCTACATTGCTTGCAAGGCTTATAGTGATGTGCATTACCGAGAGGGCCCAGAGATACCTCTCCGACAATCGGAGTGACAAAATCTAATCTCGAAATACGCCAACCCAACATGTACCTTTGGAGACACCTGTAGTACTCCTTTATAATCACCCAGTTACGTTGTGACGTTTGGTAGCACCCAAAGTGTTCCTCCGGTAAACCGGAGTTGCATAATCTCATAGTTACATGAACATGTATAAGTCATGAAGAAAGCAATAGCAACATACTAAACGATCAAGTGCTAAGCTAACGGAATGGGTCAAGTCAATCACATCATTCTCCTAATGATGTGATCCCGTTAATCAAATGACAACTCATGTCTATGGCTAGGAAACTTAACCATCTTTGATTCACGAGCTAGTCAAGTAGAGGCATACTAGTGACACTATGTTTGTCTATGTATTCACACATGTATTATGTTTCCGGTTAATACAATTCTAGCATGAATAATCACTAGTGCAGAACCAGACAATAGCACCGGTTCGTAAGGCCCTGTAGTGCCGGTTACATAACCGGCACTAAATTGTGGTCACTAAAGGCCCCCCCTTTAGTACCGGTTCAGCACGAACCGGTGCTAAAGGGCAACCACGTGGCACGAGCCAGCTCCGGGGGCCTGGAGCCCTTTAGTACCGGTTGGTAATACCAACCGGTACTATAAGGTTTGGGGGGTTTTTAGTTTTATGATTTCTTTTTCATTTAATTTTGTGTTTCCATTTTAATTCTTTTTCATTTGCTGGTATTTTACGATACTACACATTGTACACGTTATGCATATATATATATATATATATATATATATATATAGAATTTCTAGTAGAACCAATCATGCATATATATATATATATCATCAATGTCTCACAAACCACCATATTAATTAATTCACACATACACACATGTATAGCTATATACAATTTCTCCTACATATGCATGTTGCCTTCGGAGCCAGTGGTATTAGCCTAATTGGTGCCTTCGGAGCACGATGACAATTGGAAGTGGTTTTCATGGGGGCGGTAGCGGGTAATAGAATTCTCCCTTCGGATTTATCACCTGGTCGAGCAAAAATCCCGCTATTTCCTCTTGAAGTGCTTCTACGCGCTCCGTTTCTATGAGCTTCTCCCGCACCTCTTTGAACTGCTAAGAAGGAGATCAATATGCATGTGTATTAGTTGTGTGAGCTAGATATCGATAATGGTGTAAAAATTGTGAATAGTGTTCTGACAAGCGTACCCATTCCTGTCTTTGAGATCTGCTCCTTTTGGACGCCATCATGCGAATGTTCTCGCAAACGCAGAATGCATACAGATCAGTCCCCTGCGCCTGCTTCAGGGCCTTTACGAGAATGGAATTTGATTAGATAAAAATTAATCAAGCATGATAATTAAAGAGATGGCAGCTAGCTAGCTAGCTAGTACTACTTAATTGCTTACCTTGGGTCGAAACCATCGAAGCTTTTGTTTCCATTCGCCGGGCGTGACGGCGATGAACCTTGCCCAAGCCCTGCGCGCCGACAAAGAAAATGAATAAAGGGGTTATTAAATAGTTCATATCATGAAATGACGAACTAAATAGGCCGAGATATATAGTTAATAATGATTGAAATTACCTGTTGACTATCCCATACAAGATGTTATAGTCAGTTTTTTCTGAGATTAGTGAGTCCAGTACTTCAACTGTTCCGGCATCAACTTTAATGATACACAAGACCCAGTGAAATCTGCATGCACACACGTTTGCATGTCTTAATTAAGCAGCATATGTAAGCAAAAACATGTAGCTAGCTAGTAGGCAAAAACAGAGAATTTGTAGTACAAGACAGTGTGACTCACTGGAAGTTGTAAGGAAGTAGTATATCTTCATTGTATTTGAGGTGCTTCAAGAACTCTAGCATGCTGTCCTCTACGTTATTTTGCTGACGTTGATTTATCTTCCATGTGTATTCATTAATGGTGTTTGGGTCAATGAACCCAATGCCAAAGCGTCCACCTTTTCTCATTTCATATATCTTCATCATGCATAATACCACAGAAAAGAATATAATGAGGATAATTACAGGTAATGATTGATCAAAAGGATCACTACAGCTAGCTTGAGACTTAAATTATAGAAAGAAATCACTTACAGACAATAGCAACTGACGATAGATTTGTCGAGTGCATCTTGATTGTATAACTGAAACAGTTCTAAATACTCAACGGACACAGCTTTCTCATGGAAGTAATGCTCCTGCTTGACATTCACCATGAGGGACAATCGATCTGAAATCTTGGTAATGTTCATGTACCATTGATGCAATTCATACATTCTCGTTGGGAGGTTCTTGACCTTGTCTGGCGCGACCAAAGATTGGCCCCGGACATATTTCCGTTTTATTTCATCCTCTCTAAGCAAAGGCATGGGCTCGATCTCAAGGAGTTGTCCAACAGTGATGTTGAGAACTTCAGCCTGCATTATATGCTTCTCCGTTATTACCACATTGCCCACCTCCGGAACATGCACTGTTTGCCCACAATAATATTGGGCGCGCGTACTGTCACCTGTTGTTGGCACAACAAGCGAGGGGATCGATTGCGCCGCCTGTTCTCCCAGCTGGGGAATGGTTTTCCCGCATTTTTTGGCAGCTGCTTCTTGTTTGCTCGATCCCGATGTAGACGTGCTCGCCTTTCTTTGTAGACGTGCTCGATTTAACTTCCTGATGTGGCGCTTATAGTCTGTGTCAATAGGCTTGGGAGCTGGTGGTTGAGCCATACGAATGAAGTGGTCAATCGTTTCCTCAGGCACTTTCTCCCTTGGTGGCGGTGGCGGTTTCGGTGCAAAATGGGCTTCCAACTCGGCCTTCGATATGGCTGTGATTTCCTCCTCGGACCTGTCATAAGACCTCTGCGGAAGAGGCTTGAGGCTTGCACCATATTTATATCGCTTGTCTCCGCCTGTACTTCCTGTACTACCTCGACTCGTACCGCTACGCACCATAGCTGCCGGGTGTCTCTTCTGCGATTGCTGAGGCGGCGGAGACGGCTGACGGGGCTGAGTTGGACGAGGATGAGTGGCCTGAGGTTGTGCCGGAGTTGGAGGAGGAGTGTACATCTGACGCTGTGGTGGACTTGGAGGAGGAGGATTGTCCTGACACTTTGCCGGACTTGGAGGAGGAGGAGTGGCCTGACACTTTGCCGGACTTGGTGGACTTGCAGGAGCGGGAGTTTGCTGACTCGGTGGCGGACTTCGATGAGGACTCGGCTGACGCGGTGTCGGTGGCCTTCGAAAGATGATGCAATCCTTTTCCCATAGGATGATACGATATTTGGCCTCTCCGAGAAAGCGCTCGCCGCCACCTCCAGCAATGTCAAGCTGTAGCCCCGAATATGGTGGGTCCACCACCTCATCAACCAAGACACGAGCATAGCCCGCTGGAATCGGGTTGCAATGGAAGGTTGCCTCGGGGGGATTTGTGAAAGCAAAGTCGTCCGCCACCTTCATGGATATGTTCTTCATTTTAACGTGTAGCTCGCAGTTAGTGTTCTCCGTGATGTCATCCACGGGGTATCTACCCAGCATTGCATCGTCCGGGACAGAACCCACGCTGCTTCTCGGCATGGATGGGCCGGTGCTATCCAATGCTGGATCATCCGCTAGCTGCTGCAGCTGCTGAGACCCCCTTTGATGGGTAAGTGAGTCGATCTGCTCCTGCTGCCGCTGGAATTTGACTGCCAATTCCGCTTGACTTGCTTCTAGGCCTTGAAGGCGTTCATAGTCTCGCTTCCTCTGCTCCTCCTCCATCTTCCTCTTCTTCTCCTCCGCAATCTTCTTTCTCGCACGGGTTCTGTAGTCGGTGTTCCATTCTGAAAACCCCTCATACCACGGAATAGCGCCCTTGCCTCGTGTTCTTCCCGGGTGTTCAGGATTTCCCAGGGCACGCGTAAGCTCGTCGTTCTCTCTGTTGGGCTGGAACACCCCCAATCGTGCCTCTTCTATTGCAACAAGTATCGCATCGTCGGCTCCCTTCAGACATGCCCTCGTCGAAACATTGCCTGTCTCCGGGTCCAACTCCCCCCATGCGCATAGAACCAAGTCCTGACCCTGGGGGGCCAGCTCTTAGTAGCCGGAGTGACACCTGCATCCTCCATCTCTTTCTCAGACTTATCCCACTTAGGCATTGCCACCGCATAGCCACCTGGCCCCAGCTTATGGAACTTATCCTTTTTTTCGGCATTCTTCTTGTTTATTCTCGACCGTTCCTTGGCTAATTCCGAATCCTTGAATTTCACGAAATCGTCCCAATGATCACGTTGGTTCTCTAGTGTTCCCTTGAATACTGGAGTCTTCCTTCCTCCCTTGACGTACTTCTTCCATTCACGATTCTTGTGGTTCTTGAATGCAATCGCCATCATCCTAAGAGCAGCCTCCTTGACTTTCTGCACATCTGCTTCTGTGAAATGATCTGGTAGGGTGAAATGTTCCATGAGAGTATCCCAAAGTAGATCTTTTTGATTCTTGTCGACAAAAGTAACATCTGGACGTGGCTTTGCTGGCTCTCTCCATTCTTGAAGTTTGATCGGGAGTTGGTCCTTCACAAGAACTCTGCACTGACGAACGAACTTGTCCGCAATCTTCTTAGGCGCTAATGGTTTGCCAGTAGGGCTGCATGCCTCGATATTGTACTTTACGCCCGGCTTCAACTTTTTGTTCGGGCCTCGTTTCGTCATTTTGCCTGAAGATTTGCTCGATCCGGATGGCTGAAAGAACAAAGATCGATTCGTTAATATATCTTCAAGTCATTTAAAACATGTGATGATCACCAGATGCCTGCTTATATAAATATATATACCTCGCTGGTCTTTGTTGTTTCAGGATCAACATGTTCTTCGTCATCGTCATAATCGTCGTTCATGACTTCATCAATTTGGTCGTCGCGATCGAATATCATATCACCCTCTCCGGTGTTGTTTAAAAATTCAGAGCCGTCATAATCTTCTTCATTCTGATTATCATCTGGCCCGCGTATCATATCGAACATTGTCTGTTCTCCCTCTCTGTCGGTATTGTCTGCCATAGCTTTTGTTTAGCTAATCCAAAAGAAATATAAAACAATTTAGTATTCAAATTACATCGTCTCGAATAATAGATATAATCTCGAATACATCGTCCAGAATAATAGATATAATCTCGAATACATCGTCTCGAATAATATATAATATTGAATAGTACATCACTGGCTATTAGCTAATAAAGATGGAATACTACAGAAGAATCTAGGACACTCGCGGTTCCTCCGGCGCGGGCGGTGGACACCCAAAGAGAAGGAACCCTCACAGGATCATAGCTGAAGTGAGATCCCCGAAGAAACTGCCACGTATTGGAGAACCTGCTGCCCTCTAACGCAACCATGTAGCGATGGACGTGCTCGTCCTCCTCCCTGACACGGCGACGTACCACCTCCGGCGGGGCCGGGTCCCTCTGCACCGAAACTGGCCCACAAGAACGCCACCAAACGAGATCAGGGTCGACGACAGGACCCGGGGTCGGGTTCCTCATCAAGCGGCGCGCCCCTCAAGGCAGCACCTCCCAGTGCCAGCCCGGCGGAGCCCAGTCCCGGACATGGGTCGAGAACAAATACTAGCTATATGCCCACAAAAAGTAACATTTTTTAATGATTGGATTTTGATAACTAAAATTTCTAACATTTCTATATAACACTAATTATGCTAATCTAAATAATCTAAATAACACTAAAATTTCTAACATTTCTAACATTTCTATATAACACTAATTTCTAACATTTCTATATAACACTAATTTCTAACTGATTAAGCACTAATTATATCCATCTAACATGCATTCATACATATATAATAGTGAAAAAATAATAATCTAAATAATCTAAACTAATTAAACATACAAAATACGTGTGTGTGTGTACTAATTAAACACTAATTATCTAAACTAATTAAACATACAAAATAATAATCTAAATAATATAAACTAATTAAAGACTAATTATTTAAACTAATTAAACATGCTTGTGTGTGTGTACGGGCTCGGGGAGGGCTCACAGCGGGCGACGGCGACGGCGAGGCGACGGCCGGGGCGGCGACGGCGGGGACGGCGCGACGGGGACGGGGACAGCGCGACGGGGACGGGCCCGGGGCGGCGACGGAGACGAGGGCGGCGACGGGGACGGGGCGGCGACGGAGACGATCGAGGGCGGCGGCGACGGCGACGGAGACGACGGAACAGAGGAACAAACAGAGGGAAACTGAAATTTTCGTAGTTGTTGTATATATAGAAGGCACCTTTAGTACCGGTTGGAGCCACCAACTGGTACTAAAGGCCTGTTTTGGCCAGGCCAAGCGGCGGGAAGCGACCCCCTTTAGTACCGGGTGGTGGCACAAACCGGTACTAAAGGCCCCCCCCTTTAGTATCGGTTTGTGCCACGACCCGGTACTAAAGGGGGTGCGCTGGCGCAGGTGCGGTGCGGCAAGTTTAGTCCCACCTCGCTAGTCGAGGGGCTACCGCACTGGTTTATAAGCCCAGTGCGGTAGCTCTCTCGAGCTCCTCTCCTAACCAGGCCTACTGGGCCTACCTGTCCTCTTCGCCTAGTGGGCCTAATAGGCCTTCGCGGGCCTGCATCCTGGCCCAACGAAAGGTTGTGTCGCTAGTTGTATGCAGGCCGCTTTGGCCCAGTAGGCGGGCTTTTTTTTCTTAAATTTTTTTTTGCTTTATTTTTTTTGTTTTATTTATTTTTGAGTTGTTTTTTGCTGTATTTAGAGTTTCTTTGTGAATATTTTTGCTTTAGGTACAAAAAATACAAACTTTCTGTTAGTGCCGGTAGATTTCAAATTCGAATAGTTTAAATTTTGAATTATTTGAAATTTGTGTGAATCACTAGTTTGTGAATAACTTAACTTTGAAAAAAGTTTTTTCAGTGATTCTTTTTTCTTATGTTTAATATTAGTGTGTTTTATCATTATATTCAATTTAGTAATGCTTAGGTTATTTAAAAAATGAAATGCCTTTGTAACAGTTCAGTTTTCGTCGGAAACCCTGATACTTCGAAAGAGATTGTCCATTTTGTACACGAAGTGCATCCAGTTTTTGCCATAACCCTCTCTACTTTCTTGCACATGCTATTTGTATGAAATTATGATACCATGCCAACTTTCAACCTTTTCTGAGTTCATTTGAATTGCTTTTCAATTTCAGGGTCATTTAGCTGGAAAAAAAATCAGTAAATGCATGAAAAGAATTTGTTTGCACATAAAAATTCTTCGCGTTTCAAATGCCAAAACACATAACAACCCTAACTATTACAGACATTCCCTCCTGGGTGTGAAACACAGAAGAAAGTGATGATAGTGAAGCCGATCACATCCCAGATCTTTGGGTGTGAAACTTTTTCTTCGCGTGTGTCCCTTTGCGCCGTAACCATGGAAAATCTTCATCATTTAACGGGATGCTCGGGTAAATATTCACTGTGAATGGAGCAATTTCATCAAACTTTTCATAATCTTCTAACTTGTCTGTCTTGTCATCCACTCCCACGATGTTTCTCTTCCCAGAAAGAACTATGTGCCACTTTGGCTCATCGTACGATGCATTCGCTTCCTTATCTTTTCTTTTTCTTGGCTTGGTAGACATGTCCTTCACATAGAAAACCTGTGCCACATCATTGGCTAGGACGAACGGTTCGTCTGCATACGCAAGATTGTTGAGATCCACTGTTGTCATTCCGTACTGCGGGTCTTCCGTTACCGCGCCTCGTGTCATATTGACCCATTTGCACCGAAACAAAGGGACCTTTAAACCACATCGATAGTCAAGTTCCCATATGTCCTGTATATAACCATAATATGTTTGCTTTCCCGTCTTGGTTTCTGCATCAAAGCGGACACCACTATTCTGGTTGGTGCTCTTCTTATCTTGGGCGATCGTGTAAAATGTATTACCATTTATCTCGTACCCTTTGAAAGTCATTATATTCGAAGATGGTAACTGGGACAGCAAGTACAGGTCATCTTCAATAGAGGTGTCATGCATGGTACGTGTCTGCAACCAGTTGGCGAAACTCCTGGTTTGTTCACGTGTAATACCACATCACCTTGGCAGGAATCTTCTTCCTGGGGCGCTCGCCCTCGACATCACCAGGCTCATCGCGGCTGATCTTATAGCGCAATGCACCACATACCGGGCAAGCGTCCAAATCCTCGTACTCACCGCGGTAGAGGATGCAATCATTAGGGCATGCATGTATCTTCTGCACCTCTAACCCTAGAGGGCAGACAGCCTTCTTTGCTTCGTATGTACTCTCGGGCAATTCGTTGTCCTTTGGAAGCATATCCTTTATCATTACCAGCAACTTTCCAAATCCCTTGTCAGATACACCATTCTCTGCCTTCCATTGCAGCAATTCCAGTGTGGTGCCCAGCTTTTTCTTGTCACCTACGCAATTCGGGTACAACAATTTTTTGTGATCCTCTAACATGCGCTGCAACTTCTTCTTCTCCAAATCACTTGCGCAGTTTCTCTTTGCATCAGCAATGGCCCGACCTAGATCATCAACGGGCTCATCTGATGCCTCTTCTTCAGCTTCTTCCTGCATTGCCGGCTCAGCTTCTTCCCGCATTACCGGCTCAGCTTCTTCCCCCATTGTTGTATCATCGTATTCAGGGAACCCATGGCCAGGATAGCTGTCGTCGTCCTCTTCTTCTTCATTGTCTTCCATCATAACCCCTCTTTCTCCGTGCTTGGTCCAAACATTATAGTGGGGCATGAAACCGGACTCAAACAGGTGGACATGAATGGTTCTTGACGTAGAGTAATTGTGACCATTCTTACAGCCAGCACATGGACAAGGCATAAAACCATCCGCCCGCTTGTTTGCCTCAGCCGCAAGCAGAAAAGTATGCACGCCCTCAACGAACTGGGGAGAGCATTGGTCATCGTACATCCATTGCCGGCTCATCTTCATTACACAACACCGAATAGACCAAATTAATACAAGTTCATACATAAAGTTCATACAACACTTAAATGCAACAAACAAATAACTCTCTAGCTAAAGCATTTAAATGCAACAACAAATGCGATCAAGATCGCAACTAAGGTAACAATTGATCCAACAGCATAATGATACCAAGCCTCACTATTGATGGCATATTTTCTAATCTTTCTAATCTTCAAGCGCATTTTCTCCATCTTGATCTTGTGATCATCGACGACATCGGCAACATGCAACTCCAATTCCATCTTCCCCCCCTCAATTCTTTTCAATTTTTCTTTCAAGTACTCGTTTTCTCTTTCAACTAAATTTAACCTCTCGACAATAGGGTCGGTTGGACTTTCCGGTTCACATACCTCCTAGATAAAAATATCTATGTCAACTTGATGGGCATAATTTGTCATAAACACGAAATGTAACAAATAGTTTTAAAAGAGAATATACCACATCCGAATCATAACAAGGACGAGGGCCGACGGGGACGGATATCAAAACCATGGCACTATGTATAACAAACAACGTACGGGTAAGATAATTATTACATGATTAACTATATATCCAAATCACACAAACATCAATTTTTTATATAAAATTTCATGAACAAGAGGCTCACCACAAGGTGGTGCCGGCGACGGGACGGTGCGGGCGATCGACGGTGGTTACGACGGAGATTTAGAAGGCACTAAGTAAACCACACCTACATATGCAAACTAAGTGTTATTTTTGACCTCAAATTGCATATAAATCAAATACTAGCACATATATATATTTCCTCCCAAATTACTAAACTCACAAATTAATAACTATATAAAGCATTGCAAGAGCTAATCTAGCAATGAGAGATGAAAGGACAAAGTTGCTAACCTTTGTGATCACTTGAATGGATGGGGGCCTTCAAATCTTGACAAATTTTGGGCAAAATGTGTGATGAGCTCGAGGGGAATAGGAAGAACAGAGAGGATAGGAGAGGGTAAAGGGGGGAGAACAGAGCGAGCTGGACGAAGGGTTTATATGCAGGAGGACCTATAGTACCGGTTCGTGCCACGAACCGGTACTAAAGGTGCTGGAGGGGGCCCAGACTGACAACATCCTGCCACCACCCTCATTAGTACCGGTTCGTGGCACGAACCGGTGCTAAAGGTTAGCCACGAACCGACAGTAATGAGAGCGGCCCGGCTAGCCGTTGGAACCGGCACTAATGTATACATTTGTGCCGGCTCTAATATAAACCGGCACTAATGTCACTAGTGCAGAACCGGGCAATAGCACCGGTTCGTAAGGCCCTTTAGTGCCGGTTACATAACCGGCACTAAATTGTGGTCACTAAAGCCCCCCCCCCTTTAGTACCGGTTCAGCACGAACCGGTGCTAAAGGGCAACCACGTGGCACGAGCCAGCTCCGGGGGCCTGGAGCCCTTTAGTACCGGTTGGTAACACCAACCGGTACTATAAGGTTTGGTGGGTTTTTAGTTTTATGATATCTTTTTCATTTAATTTTGTGTTTCCATTTTAATTCTTTTTCGTTTGCTGGTATTTTACGATACTATACATTGTACACGTTATGCATCATACATCATGCATGCTTTGTTTATCAATGCTG
>NC_041389.1:530649810-530651918 GCF_002162155.2 Triticum dicoccoides | reverse complement strand
ATATATATATAATAACAAGTCCTACTAATCATGCATCATCATACAACTTCTACTCGTTATTAATAATAAGTCATACGATCATCATCCTCATATATAGTCATCGAACCCAACCCTACATAATTGTTCTTAGCACATGATCATCAGTATCAGGTAGGACCTAAACACCCTTAAGGTAAAATAGCATAAAACAATATAGACCCTGACTCTCCATTATGAAGAATGGCGATCATCCTGTCTCCAATTCTTGCCTTTCGCTGCTTATTGCTTCCAAGAAGCTCCTTACGACTGTCCATACATTTTTTCCATTCTTTGATTATTATGTCTCCACTTCTTTTAGAAACCCGGTATGGACAGTTGAGATTCGTAGGACGACCTGGTCGTATGTTCAAAGCATGAAGGCTACCACGCGTATACATCAGATGAGGCACACAATCATTCGGGATTATCTGTTGAAAAACATAATAATAATTTTGTAGTTAGCAATGATGTACTAGTTTTAGAAGTGTGCAAAAAGATGCACGAATGTTGTAATAGTAAAAAATAATCTTACCAGGGTATCTCCATGGTAGTTACCGTAGTTCAACACGTGCACTAGTGACATGTATTGACCATAATGTTGAGGAGTTTGATTGTAGATATTGTAATTCTCAAGATCAGTACAAAATCCGACCAGATGATTTTTCTCCTGATAAGTTAATTCGGAGCCTTCAGTGTAGTACGTTCTGTCTACCATCTTCCGCACATTCTTTGAAGAATGAAAATAAGCTGTCAATGGAGATAAGTTGTCAACATTATATTTTGAAATAAACAATATATATTACTTAATAACTATGTTTAGCTCACATGAGGGAAGAACTGGAGGTGTATCCACAAGGACCCAAATCGAAGGTGTCTCTTGCTCGATTGTAGGATCACCAAGATCGATGGTGACAAGCATACCCTCATCAAGACCATACATCTTGCAAAATGCATCCCAATTTTTGCAACCAAAATGGGTTACACTCTGAGCATTGTACGGCTTTACTTGAAAATCCACACCATGTTCGGTACTTAGGATAATTTTTTTGGTTTCGAAATTTTCATGGTCTTCAAAACCCATCCTCTCCAAGACATAGCGTCTTGCAAAGCATGGGATAAGCTAGTCGAATTGGAAAAGATGAAAAATACACGTTAAAATACTTGAAGTCGTGCTTAATTACGAAAAAAACTATTGGCGTCGTTGCGTACTGTATGAACATCGCAGGTCTCCTCGAGCTTAATGCTGAAGCACCGATCTTCGTCCAGCTCAATGAACCTGTCGCAGATACCTCGGTCGTCGTGGCACCAGTCGCACTCCCCCGGGCGGTTTTCGTCGTCCGATGAGTACGACATTTCCGGCCTACGTTCATAATTTAGTTTTATTAATTAAGTCAACTATCTAGTTTAACTACTAAGCACTTACTATAAATAAATACTATGAACAAAAAAATCATTAAAATTCTATGAACAAAATTAATTACACAATCTAAATATCACCAAAAAAATCTATTAACAATAATATCACCAAACATGCATATTCAATAATAATATCACCAAAAAAATCTATTAATAGAAAAAAAATCTATTAACAGAAAAAAAATATTAATTCAACTAGTTCAACTAAGCATTTACTAAAAATAAACTAGTTATATTAATTCAACTAGTTCAACTAATTAAGCATTTACTAAAAATAAACTAGTTCTATATATTAATTCAACAAGTTCAACTAAGCATCTTCTAAAAATAAACTAGTTCTATATATTAATTCAACTAGTTCAACTAAGCATTATATTTACTAAAAATAAACAAGTTATTATATTAATTCATCGATGATAACATTTCTAACATTCTAAAAATAAACTAGATAGTTCTAATTCATCTAAACATTATATATAGAAAACAGAAAATAAGTAAAAAAATATGTGTGTGTGTGTATATACGTGTGTGTGTATGTGTGTGTGTGTGTGTGTGTGTTTGTGTGTACGTGTCTGTGTGTATGTGTGTGTGTATGCGTGTGTGTGTGTATGTGTGTGTGTGTGTCTGTGTGTGTGTGTAGTGTGTGTGTGTGTGTATGTGTGTATGCGTGTGCA
>NC_041389.1:530648733-530649623 GCF_002162155.2 Triticum dicoccoides | reverse complement strand
GAGATCGCCGGCGGCGGCGATATGGCGACGAGACGGGCGGCGGGCCGGGGGCGCGCGGCGACGATGAAGGGCGGCGGGGGCACGCGGCGACGACGACGACGGGCGGCGGGGGCGGCGAGGGCGATGGCACGGCGGCGCGGCGGCGTCGGCGTCGTCGTCGGAGATCGAGACTCGCGCGAGAAGTGGAACGAAAGTGGCGACGATAACTGATTTTTCGTACGTGTCATATATATAGGGGGAGCCTTTAGTACCGGTTGGAGCCACCAACCGGTACTAAAGGCCAATTTTGGCCAGCCCAAGCGGCGGGAAACGAGGGCCTTTAGTACCGGTTGGTGGCTCCAACCGGTACTAAAGGGCAACACATTAGTACCGGTTGGAGCCACCAACCGGTACTAAAGGTCGTGCGCTGCCTCCCGCGGTGCGCTATGTTTAGTCCCACCTCCCCGAGCGAAGGGCAGCCGCACTGATTTATAAACCCAGCCGCGGCTGCCCTTTCGAACTCCTCTATATAGCAGGCTTCTGGGACTAACTAGGACGCGCTGCCCGGTGAGCCTCCTGGCCTTCTGGGCCTGCATTTGCACACCCTAGGTCTGGTAGGCCCACCGGGCAGCGCCCCAACATCTTTTTATTTTCTTTTCTTTTCTGCATTATTTATTTTCTTCTATTTATTTTTGAGTAATTTTTTATATAGTTATTAATTTTCTGCTTTATTTTTTCTTCTATTTATTTCCGAGTAGTTTTTTGCCGTATTTAGTTTCTTTGTGAATATTTTTGCTTTATATAATTTTTTTTTCTTTTCTTCTATTTATTTTTGAGTAATTTTTTATATAGTTATTTATTTTCTGCTTTATTTTTTCTTCTATTTATTTCCGAGTAGTTTTTTGCCGTAT
>NC_041389.1:530647826-530648457 GCF_002162155.2 Triticum dicoccoides | reverse complement strand
TTTATTTCTGAGTAGTTTTTTGCCGTATTTAGTTTCTTTGTGAATATTTTTGCTTTATATATTTTGGCGTCGCTTTGAATGATGCATACTGAATGCACAAAAATTTTGTCAGAAACCTGAATACTTCGAAAGAGATTGTCCAGTTTGTAAACAAAGTGCATCCAGTTGTTGGCGTAACCCTCTCTACTTTTTTGAACAATCTATGTGGGTGAAATGATGATACCATGCCAAGTTTCAACTTTTTCAGAGTTCATTTGTAGTGCTTTTCAATTTCCAGGTCATTTAGTTCTCAAAACAAATCATTGAATGCATGGAAAATAGCAAATGAAGGCAGAAATGGTTGAAAGTTGATGGCGTCGCTTTGAATGGTGCATACTGAATGCACAAAAAGTCTGGAGTTGTAATAAGTTTTAAGAAATGAAATGCCTTTGTAACAGATGAGTTTAATTTCGTCAGAAACCTGAATACTTCGAAAGAGATTGTGCAGTTTGTAAACGAAGTGCATCCAGTTTTTGCCGTAACCCTCTCTACTTTTTTGAGCAATCTATGTGGGTGAAATGATGATACCATGCCAAGTTTCAACTTTTTCAGAGTTCATTTGTAGTGCTTTTCAATTTCTAGGTCATTTAGT
>NC_041389.1:530628682-530647187 GCF_002162155.2 Triticum dicoccoides | reverse complement strand
GGTTGAAAGTTGATGGCGTCGCTTTGAATGATGCATACTGAATGCACAAAAAGTCTGGAGTTGTAATAAGTTTAAAAAAATGAAATGTCTTTGTAACAGATGAGTTTAATTTCGTCAGAAACCTGAATACTTTGAAAGAGATTGTCCAGTTTGTAAACGAAGTGCATCCAGTTTTTGCCGTAACCCTCTCTACTTTTTTGAACAATCTATGTGGGTGAAATGATGATACCATGCCAAGTTTCAACTTTTTCAGAGTTCATTTGTAGTGCTTTTCAATTTCCAGGTCATTTAGTTCTCAAAACAAATCATTGAATGCATGAAAAATAGCAAATGAAGGCAGAAATGGTTGAAAGTTGATGGCGTCGCTTTGCATGGTGCATACTGAACGCAAAAAATATAAGAGCATTTACATCACGATCTTATATTTCTTTAGAGTCTAAACTGTCAATATGATCTTATAACACATCAAAAATACTTTGATCATCAATGATCTTTGTGTATACAATCTGAATTGTCAATATGAGTCATCAACGATTTATAAACCGATGAAGACTCATATTGCAGCCACAAATTCTACACATAGAGTTCAATGAAGACCAAGTGCTTGTGATAGTTTGAGAAATAACATATTTAAGGTGGTAAAAGGCTTGTTAGGGGAGCGAGGTGGGACTAAAAACAGCTTGCCATAACCTCATTAGTACCGGTTTGTGGTACGAACCGGCACTAAATGGTGATGGTGGGGCCATAGCCTGACCGCAGGCTGACACATCCCCTTTAGTACCGGTTCGTGGCATGAACCGGTACTAAAGGTTCGCCACGAACCGGTGCTATTGATCGCCGTCACGAACCGGTGCTATTGTACACATTAGTGCCGGCTGAAATTCAAACCGGCACTATTGGGCTTCACGTTTGACCCTTTTTCTACTAGTGTGTGCTTCACGTTTGACCCTTTTTCTACTAGTGAATAAACATTTATCATGAAATAAGGAAATAAATAATAACTTTATTATTGCCTCTAGGGCATATTTCCTTCAGCGCCATGGGAGGGGAGGGATAGAGAGAGAAGGTGCCATGGTAGGGATTGTTGCTGGAGCAGAGGGGCAGCAAATGGAGAGTAAAAGGAGGGAGATATGCCACAAAGAAGAAAGGGATGCCGCCATGGCCACGAACTCGTTGCCTCCTGCGTGGATGAGGAGAAGAGAACAGAGCCTCCATTGGAGTGATGCGACCCCGTAAAAAACAGAGCGAATCGGGCGCCAAACCCAGGTAGAACATCTTCAGCAGACCCCGTAAAAGGTTGAATCCATATAATTCCGCCGGGTATACGGGTTCGGTCAATTTTTCTTGCCAAAACAGACTCTGTATCTCAGGCTCGGCTCGTAAAAAGTTTACCGTCGCCCAAAAAAAGACCCTTTTCACCGCTATTGATGCAGTTTCACGGCTCGGATACGGGTCAAACCCTATCCGCCTCCGCCGTCGCTCCGCTGCGATTCCCCTCCCCCTCCGCCCCAATTTCTCTCCGCCAGCGAGCCCAAAAAATGCCCTAGCGACCCTTCCCGACCCATGGACGGCTACCGAAGTGGGGGGGGGGGGATGACGTGAAGCGCCGCCGCCGCACGCAAGCGGGGGGCGCGGAAGTGGCTCAACTATGGGAGCCGGCCGCCACCAGCATTCGAACGCCGCGAGCTCGACGAGTACGAGCGTGAGCTAATGGTTCGCCGCCGTGCCTCCTCCGGCTCCTCTGCCACGGGGAGCTCGTTTGCGGGCGCCTCGAGCTCATGGCTCACTCCGGTCAAGAGAGAGTCGAAGGAGCTCGAGTCGCTCGTCGTCAATCTTGAGGCCGACACGGACCCGCCGCGTCGAGGCGTCATCGGCCCCGAAGACTACCTCCCTTGGGGCAGGAGGACCACTCGAGCGCGCCATCATGGAGCACTCGGCGAGGAAGGAGGAGGAGGCCGCCGCGCGCCGCCGCCGCGAGCTCGAGATCGAGGAGATCTTCCTCGAGCACGGCGTCGCACACGCGTCCAAGGAGGCGGACCTGCGCGTCATGAAGGCCAAGCAGGCCAAGGTCTGGATCAACCTCGATTCCGATGAGGACTGAGCTCCTCCGTCTCCTCCGCCGCGTTGTCGGCGCCGCACCGGTCGATTTTTGTAGCCTAGGCTCCGGTACGCTGCACGGCCGGCAGATCCCCCCACCCCCCATTGTAGTACTAGGATATAGTATGATGAACAACTATCTATGATGTAGTATGATGATCAACTATGTATGATAAATGTCGTTGCAAGTTTCTCTCGTGAATATATTTTTCTTCAAATTTTACAATTTCATATACGGTGTCTTATCTGCAGCGCACGAATTCGCCCCGCAAATCTAATCTGCAGCGAATTGTAAACGCGTTTTCCGGGTCGGACTTTTACCGTCTGCTAGAGATGCTCTTAGACAAAGCCAGCCCGAAAAGATCGCCCAGACTAGCGCGGATCTCCGAACAAAATAGGACAACCAAAAAAACCCGACCTGAAACCAAATTGAAAACACACGTCTGACTTTTAGTAAAAGTGATCTGGTTTTATATTAGATCAAGAAGACATCATATGCATCATTATACCATCCATAAAATAGGGTAACTAAACCCACCGACGGATGAACAAAGTGCAATTTAATATTTGAGTATTTGAAAAGTTGAATCACAGTTCTATCTAGCGACGCGCAACCAATTTAGAACAGAACCATTTTTCACTAAATTTTGAGTTTTTACTCAAATCACACAAATACAGCTTCAAATTTGTCACCACTCACAAGCACATCATCATATAGCTAATATTAACACACAGGAAAAGAAAAACGCACGCGCACACATCCAAACTGCCACTGATTCGTCTTCCCGATTAGAAACCCACGGCCATGGCGCTGACAAACACCGCAGCTCCGATCGCTGCGAGATGGGCCCCACGGCCGCCCTTGTAGGCTCCACTGTCGTAGGGGCTGTTGTCCACCAGCGGCTGGCTGCCGAACCCTGCCACTCCCGCGACACCGCCGGCCGCCGTCGCCGCTTCACCATGTCCGGCAACATCCCCGACACCACCGAAGGCTCCTGTCTCGGCGCCCGGTGCGATCCCGTAGCCGCCGCCGAAGGGCCCTGCCCCCGCGGCAACACCTCCTACCGTCGGCGCAATGCCGTAGCCATCGCCCAAGCCACCTGCCCCCGGTCCAACTCCTCCGGCGCCTCCTGCCGCCGGTGCAATGCCGTAGCCGTCGCCCAAGCCACCTGCCCCTGGGGCAACACCTCCGACTCCTCCTGCCGCCGGTGCAATGCCATAGCCGTCGCCCAAGCCACCTGCCCCTGGGGCAACACCTCCGACTCCTCCTGCCGCCGGTGCAATACCATAGCCGTCGCCCAAGCCACCTGCTCCGGCCCCTGGAACAACTCCGTCCCCGAGCTCCGCCGCCTGCGGCAGCTCGGCCGCGTGGCCGTTGCCGCCCTGCACCTGGCCGAAGGGCAGGTTGCTGCTGTGCGCGCCGATGGGCTCGGCGAAGGACGGCAGCGCGGCCGCAAGGCCCGGTGACCCCGGCGCGCCGCAGTGTTGCCCGTGGCGCGGCTCGTCGCTGGCCCGCCACGCGAGCTCGCCGTCCTTGTCGCGGACGCGCATGTCGCCGTCGTCCACGAGCTCGAGCGTCTGCAGGAAGTTGGTCCCGTCGGTGTTGGTCTCGCCGTGCCACACCTCCTCGCTACCGTCGAACACCTCCAGCCCGTGCCACGAGAAGAGCAGGGTGCACGTGTTCACCGTGCTCACCGGCCGGCACTCCGACTCCCACGCGCTCGCGCCCCCGGCAGCACCGCCCTCGGAAGCTTTGCCGCTACCGGCCATCACCTCGACGTAGCAAAAGTCGGCGCCGAGCCCGCCGGCGCCCGGCGCGGTGTGGGTGCGCACGAAGTAGGCGGCGTACTTGCCGGACGGAGACGTGAGGAACAGCACGGGCGGACCGGCGTGCCCTCCAGGCGGGATGCTCGCCAGGATCTGCTGCTTGGACACGCGCTCGATCGTGCCGGTCGGCACCGTCGCCGCCGCGAGGGAGCAGGAGAGGAGTAGGAGGACGGCTATGGAAGGCAGGAACTCCATGGCTGGCTAGCGGCTTCTCGTATCTCTTAGTACTTGTCTGCTTGCTGCTGCTCTGTGGTTGTGGACCTGTGGTTGTGCATGGTGTAGCATGATGAGCTGAGTACATATAGTTAGGGTGGCGATGGAGCAGGAGAGGGCGAGTGGTTAGAGAGGAGCTGGATGGAGTTAGTAATGCATCACCCGTTCCAATACTAGGATGCAGAGCAGGGGAGTGGTGACTGGTGAGGCAGCTGGGTTTAGTTTGAATATAGTTGGGGCATGGGAGCCACAAGCATCTGGCTACGGGACCATCCAAATCTTCCCCCCACGCATAAGTGGGATGTTCGGACCAAAAACAGCACCCAACCGGACACGGTAAATCCGGCCCATATGACCGGACTGACCGAAAACCTCATATCTAGCTCATATGTGGGGCGAATACAGGGATGCACCCTCCTCAGTCTTTACCGATCTGGTGGAAGCGTTTAGGTGGCGTCTCGTCCCTACGGCCTCGCCCGCTAAAACGGAGGTCATATCCTCCATGGTGCACGACCAAAACGAGAAGGAGGCGTGGCGTGCTCGCCGCACGAAGCTGCGGGTGCGCCTCGAAGCGGAGGCGGCTTCGGTGGCCCGCGAGGCGAAGTCGGCGGAATCGCACACCGGCATGGGCAAGAAGGAGAAAGCCCTCCGTGTCTGCATAGCCGAGAAGCAGCGAAGGATGGTGGTCAAGGCGATGGCAAAAGTGCAAAGCAGGACGGGTCGTGCCATGGCCGGATTACTCCCGAAGAAGGAGAAGGACGAGGACAATGACGGATCGGTCAGCTCCGGCAATGAGCAGATCCACCTCGATCCACTTTGCGTCTTCACCCACTACTGCCGCAAGGAATACAACAAGGGCAAGGGCGGCCGTGGCTGAACTTCTTCGGTTGGCGTTTCATTTGAAGTTAGTAGAGCATATTATTTTTTATAGTCCGATGACATGTGTCTAGTTACGTACGTATGTTAAACGTTGCTTGAGAGTAGTATTTGGTTTGATGGATCCGGTTGTGAAAGTCGTAATTTAATACCTGCCCGATCATTGTCCGTTGGCGCACTTGGACGCGTCCGTGGACGTATAAGGACCCGGATTAGACAAATCATATCTCTTAGTCCCATTGGATCAGACTTCAGATGGAGTAAATGTTGTACTTTCTTTTCTTTTCCAAAAGATTTATCCTTTCAAAAAAAAGACACAAATTTATTATAGAAGTTCATCAAAAGTACAAAACACCCATAATAAAAATTTGAGGTCCCTAACCCACCAAGCAACCAACATCGTAGTCAGCATGAGCCCGTATGAAGTTTTCATGCACGTGCCCCTATGAACCAACGCCCTAGAGCTATAGTTATTTTCATTGAAACCTTGAACCCGATCTGAAGTGTCCGGCACTAAATCTTGCCATCGTGCATGCATGGCGCTAAACCCTAACCTTGCCGCTCTAAGGAGATGACAAGAATCTACTTGGAGCTCTGTCAAATCAATCCCGACGAACGAATTCGAAGAGGGTCAAAACCTAGAAGAACAACTCAAAGATGAAGCGCCACCATCTACCCGAGCATTGCCTCTACGTGGACTAAAAAACCCTAACCTAAACTACTAGCTGGATCCGAGACACCAGGATTCCTCTCCCCACCACTAGCCACGGGTTGGCCGATGGAGCTTTGAGATAAGGAGAACTTTGCCCTAGAGCCTACACGGTCGAGTAAAGAAAAGATGCGAGTGGATGATGTACTTAGGAGGACATCTATGGCCCCTTGGTTTCAAGATCCATTACTTCATCCGTTTGGAATGTAAGGTGTATTATTTTGAAAAAAGTCAATTTTTTCTATGTTTGATTAAGTTAATAGCTAAATATATCAACATGATTGTGAAATTAAAGAAATATGATGTTATGTTTCATGATGAATCCAACTATCAAATTTTAGCATTTTCCAATTTTAAGGATAGTGCGGATAAAGCAAGTTCTTTAGATATGCAATATAGGGTGAGAAGAATCTACATGGCAATTAAACTAATAGACCAGGTAAAAGGCATCAAGTTAGCTAGCAAGCAAACAAAAAAAGGTATAGAAAAATATTAACCACACAAGTTGAAGAAGAAGATCTATCCAAAAGTTCACACTCTTGGGGAGTGTTAATCTTTGTTGGGAGGTGCGAAAGACAAAACTTCCGAACGCCACGAAGTGACTCACCATTTTCTCCCTTTGAATCACCCACGACAGATGAGCCTAAAATCACTTTGTGGTTGGTGTTGAAGGCGACCACCAGACCTTTACAAACTTCCTGAAGCACGCCACACACAAGGAAGCTTCCAGTCTTGACTCCTACCTCCTAGGAGTCTGAAATCTCCGAGAGTAACAAGTTTGATGAAGGACAAGTATATGGATCGGTTGGGTAGAAGTGTAGAGCAGTTGATTATCTTTCAGTCCTCAAATTTTGGCGGATTGAGTGGAGGAATCAAGAAGAATCGACGTATTACTATTTTACAGTGGTGGAGAAGCTCAAATGGAGGATTGAGTCGATAGGAAGAATAAAAAAAAAGGGTATAAATACTACCTATCTGGTTATAGCCATTGCAACCCAGCATACCCCTGGGGCACAGGGTAACCCAAGAGAAAAATTGCGCCTTGGGAATCCGGGGGTCAAGGACTCCGAGGGCCTGGCCCATCAAGAGACTCTTGGCCAGGGGCGAAGAGTTTTCCCTGAACCACGGTGACCCACCCTAGACCCTAGGGGCCCAAAGATCACATCAACAACATGAATTGAGAGTGGGTTTTAACCCAGAATGTGTACGAATGGGTGGTGGCAATGTGTATAAGATATCGTCATGATCCTCAAACTTCCGCAACCACTTCATCCCGTTATGATAATGTGGTTTTTCTACGACTCAAATAAACAGAAAATACTTCGAGCCTTAAAAAGATGGCGCAATTTTGCTTTTTGAGAATGGGGAGTCAACCATCTCCATCATGAATTCATCGGGACCAATGTCTACACGTAACAAACAACATTAGTCCCACTAATCATACAACCATAAATACCAAAATACATTACGGTATAGATGCACTTTCAGTTTCTGTCACAAAGTAAGTTGAGGCTAGTATGCTTGAACCTATATTTGTTTTCTTTCCTACAAGGAAGTCTCAGAGCAACTCTAGTAGGAGTCCACACACGATTAGGGTTCCTCGACCCGCCACTGGTGTCGTCCGTCTCAGCTCTAGTGGCCTTAGGGGCATGGAGGCATGGTGGACTTGGTCCTTGTCGGGAGGGTTCCTGCTCAATTTTAAGCATTTTTAGATCGTTTAGGGTTTGTGTCTTATGATTTCTCCGTCCCATATTATTTAACGCTCAAACAAATGTATCTAGCAATTAAATACGTCTAGATACATTCGTTTTAGCGTCAATTATGGATGGAGGTAGTACTCAGGAAGGTGTGGCGCGCGACGACATGATGAAGATGAAATAAGGTCCTCCCTTCCTAACTCCCGCACCCGCGCGGTGCGTATAGCGACATCGGTAGACGTGTGGTGGTGTTTTTTGGCAGAACTCGTGGGATTCGGTCGGCATTAGTCTTCAATGGATCTCCATGTATTCAATTTTCGTTCATGTCTCTATAGGTTGGACCCTTCTGATCTACGCCTATCTTCATCGACAATGATTGCTGTTCTGGTGTGCTGGACCCGTGGGTCCTTAACATGATGACTTTTCAACTGTCTACTACACAAGTTTTTCCCGTTCCGCTCAGTGAGGGGAAGCGTCTGCGACGCACATTCGGCTCGCTCCAGTGCTTCCAGTTGTCGCTAGGTGGTCTACAGATCTGGATGTACTAATACTTTGTTTTGGATGTTGCTTGTACTACCATGTCATTTGATGAATAGACCAGAAGTTTTCCTCAGAAAACATGCAGCTAAAAATGAGCTTAAAAGGTAATCAATGAAAAATAAGGTCTTTTTTAAAAAAAAACAAAAGATTGGCAAACATGTTTTAGCACAAGCTACCCGGAAGGCGTATTTCCTTGAGGTACACGCACAGCATGCCGTGTCCGAGCATAGCCTCTTCCTCCAAGAAAGAAAGGGAGGCTCGCGGGTCGCCACGCACTCGGGTCCACGTCTCTTTTAGCCGCCGCCGGTCCGATCCGACGGACCGACCGACCAGAAAACCCTAGCCCGTCGCGCCGCCGCCGCCGCCGCCACCGCAAAATCTTAAACCCGCACGCACCTCCTGCTGCCCCGACCTTGCCGTCGGAGTCCTCAGCCATGGCGTTCACCGCCCGCATGAAGGACCTCATGAGGAAGTACGGCAAGGTGGCCCTGGGCGTCCACGTCTCCGTCTCCGTCGCCTCCGTCTCCGGCCTCTACGTCGCCATCAACAACAACGTCGATGTCGACGCCATCTTCCGCAAGATCGGCATCAGCGCCCCCGGCACCGCCGCCGGCGACGCGGCCCTGCCCGCCCCCGCTCCCGGAGCCGGCGACGGGGCCCTCCCCCTCCCCGCCCCCGCCCCCGCCCCCGCCGTCGGCCAGGAGGCGCCGCGGAACAGGACCGGGGAGCTCGCGGCGTCCAGCGGCGGCGCGCTCGCGCTCGCCATCCTGTGCAACAAGGCCCTGTTCCCCGTCAGGGTCCCCATCACCATCGCGCTCACGCCGCCCATCGCCAGGCTCCTCGCCCGCTGGAAGCTCGTCAAGAGCCTCAAGCAGACCTGAGCTGTGAGCCCAATGACCCCCCCTCTACGACTTCAGCATCGCCTAGTTGGAATCAAAATTAGATGCAAATTTTGCTACACTGTACGATTGGTTTAGCTGTGAGAGGTTTTGTGAATTATGCCCGTCTTCTATCCTAACTATTGGGATTGGTAATTTTGCAATGTAATTGGTAGCTTCTTTCTAATCTGGAGTAGTACTGTTCTTCATTTGTACTGCCCCTTACCTAGTTGTCAAGTACGGCTTTGAACAAGTTACAATATTAATACACTGTTTCGAATATCTAGCCAATCCTCTTTTTTTGCAGTGTTCTGGATTCAGTTCCAACTACCTGGACAGTGTAGTTATCTCTATCTCTTTTGTGTACAGGCTAAAATACTCTGTTTTAAACAATTTTAATTCTTGACACCAGTGTCAGTGCATCAGGAATTGGAAGAGGATTGTAATAGAATCATAACTGCCTCTTTGAGCAAAACCATTTTGAATGACTATTAATAAATTCTAAGCTCTTTGAGTGTATAAACATCTAGTGCATATCAGGGGCAGCCCAACATATATGTCCCTACTGCATACTCTTCTCAAGCCTACTTCATTTCAAGTTAGGCATAGCGTGCTCACTGCTCAGTAACCTGTAGTATGGTAATGTATACAAGTACAATATACCTTTTTGGTCGAAGAAGCTCTGCGCTCCCAAATTATATTACTGAAACCGGAGTACGTACAGAAACTCAACAGCAATGTTATCATGTTTGCGAGGCAGGCTTAGACTCAGAGTCTTACATCTGGACATTGTCCAGACGCCTGACAGACGGATCCCAACCATTGCGTGGAACAAACACGGAAAATAATCAGATTATACTTGTTTTTAATGAATAGATGAGAATTATAAGGTCATGCACATACACATTCTCCATATAACATTCTATTCCACGCGGACTGTGGCATGCTGTTTATCAGTGTGTTTGCTTGCTAAATGCAGTAGGATATGAGAAATTTGTAGCTTTACTTGCTGTCAACATAGTCAATTATCAAAAGCTTCATTACATAGGAACAGGACTCTTAGGCGGGGTGGCTTTCTTGAGGCCTGTCTTCTTCAAAACCCGAAATTCGTTTTTTCAAAAGAAACAGGACTATAGTCTTTAGAAGGCCAATTGTACTCAATTGACATTGACTTTTGATAGTTCCAGCTGCTCTGAGAAGATAGCATTTTTCAACAGATTGAGTATATGCTGCCACAGAATAAAATTTGAGTATATACTGCAACAGAATAGAATAAGATGCCTGTACTCTGTCTTGTACTTATCATATCACTTGTTCTTATAGGTGCCTTATTGCAAGTGCTCTGGGAGATTGCCGCATCCAGTCCAGGATTCAAGGTCCACTTTCCAGGGCATACGCAATGGGGCGACGCCGTAAATTACTCCACTCTGCCGTCTGGTGCCATTGCACTTGTTTGATTTTTGTCAGGTCATGGATGCATGCACTTGCAAGAAAGTTTCATAAGCAGGAACACGTGTTATCCTCTGAACTCAGAGGCGACAACTCATTCTCTGAATCTTGTAACTTCTACAAAAAAGGAAGGTTGAGAACAGAATAAGCACTATGATGATTAATCCAAGTAGATTTATTTATGTGGCTTCTCAAGATTGGTGATATCACATTCTGTTATCGACATTTGGTCTGTGATGGCATGGTTGGAATTCATGCACAAATCTTTAATTTGTTCAGTATCTGTGATATGATTTTTTTTTGCCATGTACAGCTGATTAATTTGTTGAATAGCTGTGGTATGATCTGTTGATTATTTTACATCATCTGGTGTTGAAACCTGTACTGAAATATGTTCATGGGACGTCTGAAGCGCTGAACCTGAACAGTCTGCATCAAGATTGGTGCGACACCGAGCAGCGGTAGACAGTGGCCCTCCGATCCACTAGTATAGGTCGCCTTCGTCTCCTCCCCGCGCCCACGGTCCAACAACCAGCAGAGAACAGCCTCCGTCGACCCCCCCCCGCGCCTCCGTCTCGCTGTCGCCGCGTCCACTGCCGGCAGGCCGGCAGCGCTGCCTCCGACGAGCTCGCCCGGCGGAAACATGATCGTCTGCGTCGCCGTCGTCGGCCACCAGGTCAGGACCACCTCTCCCACCCAGCCCCCTCGCTCCAGATCCCGAAATCCCGATCTCGTCTCCTCGCCGGCGACGGCGGGAGTAAAGCTGATCTTCTTTACGGATGCTCTGGCACTGGTTGCAGAACAATCCGCTGTACCTGCAGAGCTTCACGGAGGCGGACGACGCCCTCAAGCTCCACCACGTCGTCCACTGCTCCCTCGACGTCATCGACGAGCGAGGTAGGCGCGTTACCCGTCGCGGCAATCTAGATCTAGGCATCTGTTCCTGTCAAATGCACCGACATAGCTCAAATTCGATTCCATCTCCTGTCAAATCATCATCAGTTAAAGTCATTGGTATCTTGTTGTATCTGTCAATGGATGTTGATTGTATATCAGATTAGACAACTAACTCATCTCGAACCCCTACAGCCACGCTGAAAGCTTCGCAAAGCAAGAGCGCAGAAGTTAATTGCAATTTATTCATTCAAAACCATGGACTGGTTCGAGATGAGTCCTGATAATTGTGGTGGTTGCATCCATCTCACTGGATTTCATTCAAATGAACTGGAGAGGGCTCAAATCTGACTCATCTCCTGTCAAATCCTTGGTTAAATGCATCGAAATCTAGTTTGTAGCTGTCAATGGATGTTGATTATATATGTCAGATTAGACAAGTGATCCGCGTTAAGTAAAAGGGAGTAGTTACAAATTCCATGTTGTGTGGGTACAGAAATCGCAATTAACTTTGCCACTCTGCTATGCAATGTTTTTGATGTGCATAGAGCTATCGGGTTTCCAGCTGAGTCCCGATGGTTGCATCCATCTCATTAGTGTTAGACTCAATTCGCATGGGTCTGTCAAACTATTTAGATTGCAACCATGAAAGTTTCATTCTAGTGACATTGCAATCATTGTTTGTCGATCCCTTGGATCGTCTATCTTACTTTTGTTCACATACATACCTCTGGCAGTGAACAATCCTAAAAAGAGTGCACCTACACTGAACGAGACATTTTTGGGTCTTCTTTATCCGACTGAGAACTACAAAGTGTAAGTCCTTTCACAGTTTTGGTTATCACCTGTCCCAAGTGAAACTTTTTAAGTCTTGACTAAGTATTTTGATTAATATGGTACTATCTACAACATCAAGTATATATAGTGTGAAAATATGTTTTACAGAACTAATGAAACTAATTTGGTGTTGTAGATGTTAATATATCTTTATATAATCTTTGTCAAACTTTAAGAAGTTTGACTTAGGATAAAGCTAGAACTTAATGTGATTCGGAACGGAGGGAGTAGTTTTCATTTACAGATATTACTTAAGTTTCAAAATCCAGTTAATTGCCTTTACACAGAGTCACATAAGTTATTTTATCTGAATTATTCAGGAAGAAGTAAAGACAATAGGTCATTTTCAGAAAGAGTATTAGATCCTGCAGTATAATGTCAAGTGAGAAAAATAGAATTTAAACTGTGCTAGTTGTTTTATAATATTTCTCTTTGTTGCCAATTTATAATTGTTGCTGGATGCACTTACTGCTAACAATTCATGAACTATGACAATCTATCATATGCAGGTATGGCTATTTGACAAACACAAAGGTCAAATTTTTAATGGTTACGACTGATCTTGATGTGAAAGATGCGGATGCCCGAAATGTAAGCTCTTAAACTGTTTATTTGCGGCATTTTTTAGTAGAATTACAGAATAAGTATCCCTGGTGTATCTCTCTTCTTTCATCCAATGGGAAAGCGCAAGTACGGAGATATTTGATTAGAATACTTCTGTCGTGTTTCTTGGCTGCTGTTATGAGCTTGCTGGTCATACCAAGTCATACCTGATAACGTGTAAAGTGTCAGGTTTTCTTAGTCCAGCTTCTGAATAAGTCAGAACCACAAGTTCCAGATGATATGTAAATTTTATAGTGATACTCCTAAACTCCAGACTCTTTCTGGGTGTGTAGACAATATGAAGTGTAGCTTATGCTTGCTTTGCGATGCAAAAATTAGAGAGCCTTCTCATGGTCATCTTTCTTTTCTCAGTTTTTCAGGAAGTTCCACGCCGCATACGTGGATGCCGTCTCGAACCCTTTCCACGTCCCAGGGAAGAAGATCGCCTCGAGAAGCTTCGGCGCGAGAGTGAGCACCATAGTGAAATCCTTCGGCTCAGGGACTGTCGGTTAAAAACCACATTGGCCTGAGCACCCTCCGCAATCAATCGTCATGCGCGCTTTCCACCTTAACTGGCAACCTATCTTTACCTCCATTGTGTATCACTACATGTATGTTGGACAAGAACTAGTTTGATACTCGAGGAAGAATATATATGGCTGTTATTGATTACTACTACAAAGCATTATGCCTTGGTTCCCTTCTCCAATTCAGTGCACCTGCAGTGACCCATTCAGTGCTGTCACTTCCATCGTCTGCTTGTGTGGGCTGTGTCCTGTCGCTCCTGTTTCCTCCTCGTAGCTGAAGGCAGCAGTGGCTGTTTTTTCAAAGCATGGATGAGTAGGGGTGAGTTCCAGTGAAAGTTGAGCGGGTGGTTTGGCATCGCATGTCAGAAGCAGAGTTTCTCTGCATATGCACCAGCAAGTGAATGCTGCTGCTGATGCGCTGGCTCCTCTGCTCTCCTCTGCCTTTCATCATTAGGTGAAGCCGACAGGTGTTTGGATGCACCTACAACTCCCATAATCTTGGACCCAATTGATTCAAATCAAATCAAATAAATAAATGCTCCCTCCGTATAAAAAATATAAGAAGTCTTTTGACACTCTTTGTATCAGAAAAAGTTATATATATATATATATATATATATATATATATATATATATATATAGAGAGAGAGAGAGAGAGAGAGAGAGAGAGAGGAAAGCAAACTAATGAAGCTTCACTAGGGCGGATACAATCACGAGCGATCGTTGGTATCGGGATCTGGTCCCTCCTCTTTTCTCTTTTGCTTTTCCATAGTTTTATTCATTTGATGTTCTTTTCCTTATATAGCGAAAGGTGGACCACATCGCATGCAAGAGGAGGGTCCGGGGCAGGCACTAGGCTGTACATGTTACAGTCCAGCAGAGGAGGCACCACCGGCTGTGGAATCAAAAGGTTCGGGGAAGGTTTGAACCTTTTCTTTTCTCATCGTGTTTCTTGTTTCTACTTACGCGTTGCTTTTTTTTGTCACTTAATTCTTGTCTTTTTTGTGTGCCATCGCATGTGTTGACAGCAGCCCAAAGCCCATTTTATCCAGCTGATGCGCGCCTGCGAGGCAACGTTACGGGAGTAAACATTAGGCGACAACTAAAAAATTCCGAGGCAACGTTTCTGACCAAAGTAGGAGTTACCATCTAGGCACCGCTGTCTTCTCGGTGCTGTTCTTCGCTCTGGCTGGCTTTTGTCTCGCGCCTCTCATGTGTTTTGATGCCACCCTTGTTGGTCCCTATCGTTGTAGTATATTTTTTCCTATCGCTGTGGGTAGCAGTTGTTGCTAGGGATATGATTAAGTTGTTAGTTGACTGCTGTTGGCCTATGTTTATGTTAGTAGTCTATATAGTGGTAGCTTATCCGATGAACTTGTGGATGTACTGAAAACATGGGTGTGGATCGATATCCTTGCAGGCAACATATGATACGGCCCGATCCTTGGTCAGAAAAATCTTTAATCTGCGATAGCAAACTGCAGAAACGCTGTCATTGATACGCACGCAGCGCCTAGTTTCAGCCGATCTGACGCCTATTGCTATGTATATGTCCTGTTGATACGATGACGCATGCGTGATCGTTCACTGTAGCATGCGTGCCAAACGTGCTGCTCGAGTTCTTGCCTGGCCAATGAATAGGAGCCCCTGTGCATGCGGCTGCATTCATGTGATGCTTCAACTGAAAAGGCACCCAACGACGCGCTGCTCGCGCCCATGCACCTTGGGCCTCCCGTGGCAGGTGCCCTCCTGCTCGCAACAGACCGGATTTTCGACCTCCTTCCCATGCCGTTTCTGGACACGCAGGGCGGAGAGTCAAAGACCACAATTCCATTTATCAGTAGGCAGCACACCCTTCTCTTTCACCACACACGCGCATGCGCTCTTTCCAAGCACCCATGTCCGGATGCATTTAGCAACGCCGAGGACATGGATTACAATTTGGCACGGTCGGGCAAGTCTGGTATATGCATCCTTCTTCGCTGCGGGGCTGCGCTGGAGCACTGGTCTTGCACTATGATGGCCGAGTCACATGAATGGCAGCTGCATGCATTATATGAGACAATTTGTTGTTTGATGCCATATAAAAAAAATATACTCTCTGAGTGACAATATTCCGTTGAGTAGACTAGTTATTAATTAAATACTAATTAACAGATTTCGGCCTCATTATAAAGTTTTAAACTAGAACACTTTTTGTCAATTAAGTTCTTGCACATTCTTTGGCATCCGAACTAAAAATCTTATTGGTGTCGAAAAGGGAATACAGCTAATAGGAAGCGGAGAAAAAAGAGAGCCCACCTTACTAGGCGGTGGGTGTTTTGATTTATCACTTTTTACCAAAAGGATCCAAATAAATCATACCAAGTATGCCGAAAATAAATAAAAGGTTAAGTCGAGGAAGAGCCCTGGCATCCCTGTCGCTAGACAGCGCAGGCCACACACATCACACCGCATGTAACCACGGGAGGAAGAGCAATGACACTCCATATACACGTAGCTCGACACCAATCTCCGAGTGTCGATAGGTGCCTCCACCGTAGGAGGTACCCACACGTGCGCCCATCAGCTATTCCCCGGTGGACTAGGGGGGGGGGGGAGACACGACTCGGAGACTGCCGACGGAAAAAACCACGCGTTGTGAGGACCCCCGCATCGTCTCCTTGGCGACTCGGGGGGAGAAACCCTAATCAACCATCCCACCTCCAGCCTCCTTCCCTTCCCTCGCCGCCGCCTGAGGGGCTCGCCGGCGAAGCTCGGCCGGCTCCGGGGATGGCGGCATCAGGGCGTGTTCTGTGGATTTTCGGCGAATCTTGGAGGCGCGGCCTCGCTCGATGGCAGGTGGGCGGATCTCAGTGGCGGCTCCAGAAATTTGCAACCTGGTATTCATGTGTATTCATTTTGCCAAAATCATTGCTGTTTTTTGAAAATTGTCACTCTTTTGCCAAAATCAACACTGTTTTGCAAAAATCATGGGTATTCACATGAAGACCCAAGAATACCCCTAACGCCGCCCCTGGCGGATCTGAAGGTCGCTCAATACAAGGTGGCGGCGGTGGTGACTGGCTGAGGTGGGGCGCTGGAGCTCGCGGATGCGCCGCCTCTTCCCCCCTCCGGTGGGCGCACGACTGCGGCTGCAGGCGAGGCGGGCTCACCCGGGCCTGCCCCGGGCTCATGAGGCTGAGGCGGCGGATCTGCGATGTCTAGGCTGTGCGGTGGAGCCCCAGGCAGGGGCTGCTGCCAGGTCTCCGGCGAGCGTTCAGGGGCGGCTGCGGGCAGGCGGGCATCCCCGATCTGGACATGTCCTGCTCGGTGGTTTGCTGGCTGTTGTGCACCTCGTGCGGCTCTTGAGCAGGGCTAGTAGTGATGTAGGCCTTGCTCTGGCTAGGATGTGAGGAGCTAGGCTCCAGATCTGAAGGTGGGGTGCATGGGCACTGTGCCGGCGTAGGTGTGCAGTATCTTCGGACGAAAGTCCTGCTCATGGCCGGTGACAGCAATGCTTCTGGGTGTTGTTTCCTTGTTGGAGGCATCACCGAGGAGATTCGGCCCCTCTCCTATCCTTGAGCTATGCTCTCCGGGTGAAAACCAAGATCTACCTTGTTGGATCGGCGATGGCGGTGCCCTTGGCGTCGTTTCTTCGATGGAAGCATCACCGTTGGAGAGTTGTCCTCTCGGCAGGAGCACCTCGTTTGCGGTGGAGTGGCTGGTCGGGTGCTGGCGGTGGCGAGGTGAGGTGGTATCTGCGGCGCCGCGTCCATTAGGGGCCGACAGTTGTCCGGCGGTGTTGGGCACTTGGAGCACATTCTTGCTTGTAGCATCAGGCGGGTCATGTTGGGCGTTCTCTCGTGATCGGCGAAGCACTTGTTCGCTTTTCGTGGGACATGTCGTCTCTCTTCGGTGATGGTGATGTTGTCAAACATGCTTGTGGCGGCCTTGTCCAAGACGGCCGAGTGGTTCATCGGTGAGGTTGAAGCGAAGTCGAAATCGCCGGGCCGTGTGCGCTGTGGGTGATGTACGATGATGCTGTTTTTGTCTTTCAGTTCGTCTTGTATCGGCCGTTAGGCGCTCCTGTATGTGCTCCAGCCCTAGTTTTGCTAGGTGTGGTTTGCTCTTTGTAAAGGTTTTAGCTCGGTTTTCTTTAACTAACTGAGCATCGGTTTCTTTACCACTTCCTTCTAATCAATCGAAATACGCAGCTCTCCTGCGTTTATTTCTTTTCTTTTTCATTCTGTTAGACAAGGTCTTTAACTCAAACGTACCAACGACGGGTCACTCGATCAATCCATCTTCCGTGCGTTTCACTCACTCACCTGACCCCAGGCTACATCTGCCAAACTTGCATGCGGGCGCATTTTAAAAACCGTTGGCACGCGGGCGGGCGGGAGTGGCAGCAGCCCCATGCTGCCATGCATGCCCACAGTCCATGCATGGCTCACGGGAGTGTCCGTCGGATGGGGCGGCATCACGTCTTGACGTGTCTGGAAGTTGGTTAGGGCATGTACAATGGTTTTATCTTAAAAGTGTTACGTAGGATAAATGATGAGGTCGAGGAGAAAGAAATCAATAAAAGATGATCTCTTAGCATAATTTATCTCATCATGTTTTTAGGAACAACTAATTATTAAAGATAAAGCTAAGAAATGATCCATTGTAGACATGTTTTTGTTATCTCTAATTTACATGCAAGACTTAAAATAAGACTATCTTATCAACCATTGTACATGGCCTTAGGTTCAGTTCGTTATAATATGCACCCTGTCCGACACCAGTGCTATGAAAGTCATGGGTCAACTTTCCAGCGACGGCGTTCGACCTGCTCGCTGGAGGCGAAATGATGCATTACAATGACGCATTACAAAATGCAGCAACCGCCCCTGATTCAACTTTCTAGTCCGCAGCAGTTTCAGGCAGTCTCTACCCAGTACGAGACAGCCGGACCCCCGCAGTATGAACACCCGTGGCACTGGATGAGCCACATACGGACAAAGACAAGACAAACACTATTCTTCGTTCTTCAAAACATGAGATTTCATACACGCGATTGTGCTACTCGCAGTACACAGACATGACAAGGCTATTCGAAAAACATGAGTAAGCGGAAACCCCTAAAAAAACAAGCAGAAAAAAACATGAGTAAATAGAGTGCCGATATGGATGAGAAATTAATTAGGCCTCCTTGACCGAACCTTTCAAGTTCAAACAGTTACATAAAATTTCTTTTGGAGCAACTCCAAAGCAATGGACACAGATTTTGGAGCAACTCCAAAGCAATAGACACACGCGGACGGTGAGTGCACCCAACGCGCAACACAAAAGCAAACAAAAGCGCAGCAGCAACATCACGTGAGCTACTCCTAT